>NC_054546.1:41151326-41324168 GCF_017654505.1 Polyodon spathula | reverse complement strand
GTATCGTGGCATCTTATCTCATGTTCCTTGAAGTTGTCATTAAAGAAACCGAACGCAAAAATGCGTTTACGTTTAATTCTTCACCCGGAAAAATAGTGTATTTATACTTTTAAATCCTTTACCTTGAGTACCGTTATGCAACAGTCCAAAACTATACAAAACTTGCAGTGCATTCTTTTCATTGCGAAAGAATGCAGCAGATGAGAGCGTGTTCTATGCCTGTAGACTACAGTAAGACAGTACTAATAGTACACATGCATGACAAGGATACCTACATCCAATACGACAGCGATGCCTTTCCGTGGCTCCGGGTTGAAGAACTTCTCCCGTGCAACCGCCGGCTCCTCCTTGAGGAATTCCCGGGAAGAGAGTTTTTTGTTGTCGCTCATCTTGGTAACTATCCAGCGAACTAGCCCGTCTATTCCACCGAGCTGAGCTCCGCCGCTGCCTGTCTGCGCTGCCGTCTCTGTCTCGCTGCTCTGAGACCGGAGTTTGGATTGTTCTTTGCTGAGCAGCTTGTGGACGCCGTCTCTGCAGTAACGGGCAGCCTGCTCACACATCGCTACAGGTTCGGCACAGAGCATTCATGCTGAGAGCTTTCGGGGGTATTCCCTCCCACCCCGCTTACATCACCGGGTACACACCCCGAAAACACACCTCTCATTTTACATCATGACACAAAATATACACATACATGCATAGCACTGTATAAAACTAGAGCAGGCAACATTAACTAATACACTAAACCACTGTGTGCTATCTATGGAAACGGTAGTGGAAAAAAAGATGTTGTTTAACCTGTGAAGTAATTCATAAAGTATGAACTATTATTCTATTATAAAATCGTATATTGGGTTTTAAAGACAATCTATTGAATACCTTATTAGCCAGATACTTCTACTGTCTATGCGATGGTTCTAGTGTCTGGTTCTATCGTGTGCTTTTAATTAAAAGGCTGAAGTCAGAATACATTCAGTGATTTAAACATGTCATATCCTATTATGACGTTTAAATTCAAGGTTTGCATTTTGGTATTTTTCTGCTACATACAGGTGTGTCCAAGCATGGTCCCAGAGGAGCAATCCGCTCCAGGTTTAACAGGTAAAATGATCAAATTAACTACTTCAGGGTCTGGATGGAAGTTTAATTGGTTCCATTTTTTTGAGAGACAGCTTTAAAAAAAAAAACTACAAAGACTATTCTATAAGGAAGCAATTATAACTGGATTTCAAAACCTCACTGGCCACATTTAATACAAACACTGAAAACACTGGAGTAAAGGTGAGGACAGGAATCTTAAGCTATATACAGTAGATACTTGAACAAGAGTGATCTGTCCCCTAAAGGCACAAGTCCACAGGTGAGAGTGCACGTGCATGTGGACTGCAGGAATCAGGAGCATTGATCAGGTAAACTGGCTGCAAATCCGGACCTGGGCTCTGGGTTAAACACTGTCTGTTCATTAATAAATTGAAGACATGGTGCTGGAACAAACAGCAGTACAGGATTCAACCCGCTGTTTGTATTTTTTATTTTATTTTGTGTAATAGAAGATTATTTCTTTCAGTATTAGTTTGCTTTTTAGTCTGTTTCTCATTATATTCTCTGCAGCACAAGGTAAATGTGACATTTCACTTCAAAGGAAATGCAACACTGCCCTTCTGCACCATTCATTAACAGGCTCCTGTCGTGCACTAATGGCTCCACGAAGCAGAGCCATTCCATTGGCCACTTACTTAGACCAACACTTTGCACGGAGAGGCTGTTGAGACACCGCACTGGGTTTGACCTGTGATTTGCTTATTCCCTTTTATTCTCATAGCTATGCTGTACAATGATGTTATTTCGTTGGTTTGTTTGACTCCTACACTATTTCTCTATCTGCATCACTCTAAACTTTTAGACAGGGAAACCATTCTGTAATTCTTGTGTAATTCTGTTCTATGTCAATGGCTTGTGGGTTTTATTTTCTGCTTTATTTTTCATTTGGTTTCTTATCCGGTTTTAGATTCTTCCACTGATGGAAATAACCTTAAAATACATTTGCTTTCCTTTACTAGCTTTTACATGTTTTTTTTTTTTTTTTTTTTTACCATGATCTGTGCTTCCATTTCAAAGCATTTCAAAGTGCACTACCATGCTGTAATCAACCCTGCTGTGAATGGCCTTGTATATACTTGTACATGTGCTTGTGCTTTAACTGAGAGATCACAAGCCAAACCATGCTGCTTGAATTCCTTCATTTATCCACCCTCCCCCCCTCTGAATCAGTGTCTTCTTCTATTGTCGCCCTTTACTATACAGAGTATACTTTTTGCATCCTTTTTTGCCTTAGGAAGGAGGTCTCTTCTTATAAAACTTCACCATCGTAAAAGCATAGCAACGTGTAATACTGCACAGTGAAAGCATGGTAAAGCATTGGTAAGCATTGCAAAGAATAGCGAGGTACGTTAAAGCATATTAACAAAGACGGCAAGCCAGGGTAAACTATGGTAAATGCACAATTGCTAAAATACTGAGCAATAATAATGTGGTAAACCTACAGTACACAGTATAAGAGATTCACAGGACAGACCTTTAAGCAGTGCACTGCATGGAAGATCACACTGACTTTGCTTTGTGGGAAAATGTGGATGGCTTCAGTTTTCAGTGCTGGCAATCCTAAACTGAGGCGTTCTCAAGGTGCAGTGTACCTCCAGATAGCAAGTGCACCTCAGAGGAACATGAGCTGCAACCCCAGCATGAAGAGGCACTGCAACCCCAGCATGAAGAGGCACTGCAACCCCAGAGGCACTGCAACCCCAGCATGAAGAGACACTGCAACCCCAGCATGAAGAGACACTGCAACCCCAGCATGAAGAGACACTGCAACCCAAGAGACACTGCAACTCCAGCATGAAGAGACACTGCAACCCCAGCATGAAGAGGCACTGCAACCCCAGCATGAAGAGACACTGCAACCCAAGAGACACTGCAACCCCAGCATGAAGAGACACAGCAACCCCAGCATGAAGAGACACTGCAACCCAGCATGAAGAGGCACTGCAACCCAGCATGAAGAGGCACTGCAACCCCAGAGGCACTGCAACCCCAGCATGAAGAGGCACTGCAACCCCATGAAGAGCACTGCAACCCCAGCATGAAGAGACACTGCAACCCCAGCATGAAGAGACACTGCAACCCCAGCATGAAGAGACACTGCAACCCCAGCATGAAGAGACACTGCAACCCAAGAGACACTGCAACCCCAGCATGAAGAGACACTGCAACCCCAGCATGAAGAGACACTGCAACCCCAGCATGAAGAGACACTGCAACCCCAGCATGAAGAGACACTGCAACCCCAGCATGAAGAGACACTGCAATCCAGCATGAAGAGGCACTGCAACCCCAGCATGAAGAGGCACTGCAACCCCAGCATGAAGAGGCACTGCAACCCCAGCATGAAGAGGCACTGCAACCCCAGCATGAAGAGGCACTGCAACTCCAGCATGAAGAGACACAGCAACCCCAGCATGAAGAGACACTGCAACCCAAGAGACACTGCAACCCCAGAGGCACTGCAACCCCAGCATGAAGAGGCACTGCAACCCAGCATGAAGAGGCACTGCAACCCCAGCATGAAGAGGCACTGCAACCCCAGCATGAAGAGGCACTGCAACCCCAGCATGAAGAGACACTGCAACCCCAGAGGCACTGCAACCCCAGCATGAAGAGGCACTGCAACCCCGCATGAAGAGGCACTGCAACCCCAGCATGAAGAGGCAGTGGAACCCCAGTCACTGCTCATTGGCTGACTCGTCATGTTTTTACAATATGGCCAATCGACCACTTTCTGTTCTAATGAGGAAGTAATGCTGTGTTTATTTATTAATCAGATATGGAAGAGCTCATTACTTATTTAGACCTCTTCCATTTCTTACAGATGCAGCAGCACAGCAAGGCAGGTGCAAATCTCTCTGCTACAGTGTGACAGATTGAAACAGTAAAGAAAAGATCCTTTATTTAAATATTCCAAATAAAATCCATTAAAATTCAAATAAAGGTAAAACACAACAAAAGTTAAGATTCCTACTGCCTGAGCAAAATTTAAAAAATCCTAAAATATATCGTGTTCTCCTTAAAAACAGATTTTAAACAAAATAAAAGGATCATTAAAAAATCAATATTAAACAGTGTTTTTTTTTTTTTTCTTTGTTGAAAACAGATAAAAGCCAAAATAAAACACTGTAAAACAAAAATTAAATAAAATTAGAACAAAAACTGGAGCTCCCCCTCCTCACTCACAGCACACAAGGCGTCTCCCACACACCACCTCTCCTGAAAGTCCTCCAGGTTACTGACCAGTTTAAAATACTCAAACTCTACTCTGATCTGGCTGACCACGAGCACCCTGAACTGAACCACTAAACTGGTCAGTCCAGAACCAGAGAGTTGATTTTTCCTTGTCTTTAAAATAGCCAATTTTGCCTGTCCAATTAAAAAATTAATAAGAACACACCTGTTTTTCATTTTAAAACTGTATAGAACCCCAAAAATAAAAAGCTCCTTACTAAAAACGACCCCTAAATTATTCAGGATTCCCTGCAGTAAATTAAAAAGTGGCCGCAGCCTCTCACACTCACTGTAGGCATGAAAGAGAGTTTCCTCTGCTGAGCAAAAAGCGCACTGCTCACTGATGCTGGGGTCCACTCTATGGAGAAACCTGCCTGTGGACACAATGCAGTGTAGAATCTTCCACTGCAGGTCCCCCACTCTCTTGGCGAGAGGCGGCTTGTACAGCACCCTCCACACCGGCCTGTGCCCCTCCTCTACAGCCAAGTAAGCTCGCCACTTAGAGTCTACCAGACCCCTTAGCCTACTATACTCTGTGGCTTTAACACACAATTTGTATATCTGTTTTCCATTCATTGTGTGAAAGATAATTTCCTCCACATTCTGCAATTTAAGCAAAGTCCCTCCATTCTCTCCACCGCCCTCACCTTCCTCACCTACTGCTGGTGACACGATCATCCCTGGAAATAAGGAAAGCTGTCTCTGCTCTGTGCCTCTGGACAACTCCTCCCTCAGGACTGCCTTGAGCCGCGGGGAGAGGCAGCCCCTCAACTCACCCATCAGTCTTTCTGCAAGCCTCTCTGAGTGCCAGCCTAGCTGTGCAGTTAGCTGGGAGGCAGTTAGCCAGCAGGAGAGCTCAAGGTTTAACAGGTGGACCATCCTGGTTACACCTGCTTTTAAAAAACTGGCACAGAGCGTCATCGACTGGAGGAACTTAACTGGAAAGAGTGGATTAAAAAATAGGGGCTCCTCAAACAGGTCCTGCCCTGTCAAGGACTCCACATCCCTTTCCACCCTCACCAGCTGCCAGGCTTTTAAAATACTTTGATAAAAAGGAGGAAGTCCTGCTTTACTAAAACTGGTGTTCTCAATTAAAAACAGGTGTTTTCCTAACCCCAGCCCCCCAAATCTATTGAGAAGGAAACAGGCCAGCCTCTTCCAATGAGCCTCCTCCTCAGTGTACAGGAGTCTCTGAACCGCCTGCAGTCTGAAGGCTGCCACCCTGCTGGCAATGCTGACTAGCCCCTGCCCCCCCTCATCACTAGGGAGGTAGAGGACTGCCGGCCTCAAACTGTGTCTCCCGCTCCAAAAGAACTCCAGCAACACTCTCTGGATCTCCTTCACCAGGCCCTGGGGTGGGTCCAGGCATACCAGCTTGTGCCACAAGCTAGAGGCCACCAGATTATTAATAACAAGCACCCGGCCCTTGAAGGACAGTTGAGCCAGCAGTCCCTTCCACCTCTGCAGCCGCCCCCTCACCCTATCCAACAAACCCTCCCAGTTCTTTTTCATGTAGTTTTCTGTTCCGAGGTGCACCCCCAACACTTTAATACCTGTTCTGTTCCATTTCAGCCCCTCAGGCAGGAAAGGAGGGGTGCCCTCATCCCAGCCGCCTGACAGGAAGGTGTCACATTTTGCCCAGTTTACTCTGGCAGAAGATGCTCTCTGGAACTCATTTAGAGTCTGCTGCAGCGCTTGGACATCTGCATCCCCCCTCACAAACACAGTCACATCGTCTGCGTAGGCAGACACCTTCACTGTGGCAGAGGAGGGTGTGGAGGGCGAGGAGGGCACTGTCCATCCAGCTAGCCTGACCCTCAGCAGGTGCAGCAGGGGCTCTATAACCAGTGAATACAGCATACCAGACAGGGCACAGCCCTGCCTTATACCCCTGCACACTGGGAAGGGCTGACTCAGCCCATTGTTGATCTTTAAAATACTAAAAATGTTGGAATATAAAAGCCGAATATAAGAAATAAAACCAGGACCGAACCCGAAGGCTTCCAGTGTATGAAAGAGGTAGGTGTGGTCGACTCTGTCGAAAGCCTTCTCTTGATCCAGGGAGACCATTCCTACATTAAAATCACAAATATCACTTACAGTTAAAAAATCTCGAATAAAAAACAAGTTATCAAAAATAGAGCGACCCGGTATACAATATGTTTGATCCATATGTATTACAGTTCCAATAACACTTTTTAATCTATTAGCGATTGTTTTGGATAAAATCTTTAAATCAGAACATAAAATTGACACAGGTCTCCAATTTTTAAGCTGGCATAGGTCTCCCTTCTTGGGCAGCAGTGTAACCACTGCCCTACGGCAGCTAAGAGGCAGTTCCCTGTGGCTGAGGCTCTCTCTCAGAACCTGGAGCAAATCCTCCCCCATTATATCCCAGAAATTATTATAAAATTCTGCTGGCAGTCCATCGATCCCGGGAACCTTTCCGCTGGAGAGCTGCTTGACAGCGGCGGTCATCTCCTGGTGGGTCAGCGGTGCGTCCAGCTGAATCTGCTCCTTCTCACTGAGGCTGGGTAACCCCTGGAGCAGCCGCTCAGTGTCCTCTATGTTGCACAGTTCTTTATTATAAAGTTCCTTGTAAAAACGCACCGCCTCTCTGCTGATTTCCTCCCGGGTGTGCAGTTCTTTCCCACCAGGAGTCCTGATACAACACAGCTGTCTACTGTCCGCTCTCTTCCTCTCCAGGTTGAAGAAGAAACTAGTGGGGGCATCCATGTCTCTCAACTCCATGAATCTGGAACGCACAATCGCCCCCTTCACTCTTTCCTTCAGCAAGCTCCCCAGCGCGATTTTCTGCTCCTTTAGGTTCTCCAGGGTCTGTTCTTTAAATTCTGAATTTAAACTTTCCTCTAGGAGGAGGATTTTGGACTCCAGTTCTCTCACGGCTGTGTTCAGTGACCTGGTTGCATTTATAGTATATTGTTGACAAAAACATTTAATTTGTATTTTGCCAATGTCCCACCACTGTCTTAAATCTTTATATTGTGCTTTTTCTTTTTTCCAAATTATCCAAAAAAGTTTGAATTGTTGCTTAAATTTTACATCTTGTAATAATTTTACATTGAAATGCCAGTAAGATGCTCTGTGGGGTTCTGATTGAATTAATACTGTAATTAATAGACAGTGGTGGTCAGAGAGACTACTGGGGATGATTCTTGCTTTGATAAATTTATTTAAATCGTTTTTTGAAGTATAAAACCGGTCTAGTCTTGCTCTATATACACAGTCTGTGTGATACTGAGACCAGGTGTATTGTCTTGAACTGGGGTGCAGGCATCTCCATATGTCAACCAGGTCACTGGACTCTAACAATGCAGCCAACTCTCTGGAGGACTGAGGGTGTGGTTCATCATTATTTCTATCAATATTAAAATTAACAGTACAATTAAAATCTCCTCCTACTACCACCACATCATTATTATTAATATTAAAAAGAGCTTGCTTTAATTTCTTAAAAAATAAAATTCGTTCGCCCCCTCTATTGGGGGCATAAATATTAATAAAAACATACACTGTACTGCCCAGCCTAGCTCTTACTTTTAAAATCCTCCCTTTCTCGATTTCATCTATATCTAGTAAAACTGCCCCCAGGCTGGGTTTAAAAAGCACGGCTACTCCTGCACTAGTACTAGCGCCGTGACTCATCACGCACAGCCCCTTCCACTCCGCTCGCCACGCCTCCTCATTCTCCTGATCCGAGTGCGTTTCCTGCAGAAACACCACCCCCGCCTGCTTCTGCTCTAAAAACTCGACTAGCTGCGCCCTCTTAAAAGACTGTCTGCAGCCGTTTAGATTAAAAGAAATAAAAACGCACCTTTCCATCATAGCTAAAAAAACTAACACACTAAAACAAGTAATAAAAGAAGTTTCATAAAACACAGCCATTTTTAAACAAGAGATTTTGAACCACTTTTAAGATCCTTTTTAATTTTCTGAACAATTTTTTTTAATCTATAACGTTTTGGCTGATCAAATTCTTCTATTGTGGCTTTCCTTGTTATAACGTGAGCGGAGTGGAGAAATAACCTTAGATCAGGGAAAAAACTCTCTATTTCTACTCCCCTTTTCCCTTTTGTTTCTATCATAAAATCATTTACCTGCTCAAGCGTGTATAACTTTTTCTTACTGACGGGTTGGCTATCAGGGATGTCTGAGATAAGCGAGGAGTCAGAGAGCTCCCCCTCCATCTCATCCGCGCTGTCCTCTCGCTCGCCCCCGAGAATCCGTTCCTCCGCAGCTCCCTCCGACTCCTCGACACCGGTCTCTGCTACAGCCGGCACTATTTCAGGCGGCTGAGATTCAGCTAGCGGAGAGTCTTGCACCGCGCCCGGCTCACCCTGCGCTGTGCTCTCTTCCTCCGCGTTGGGAGGGACTGACGCCCCGCCTGGAGCCCGCAGTCTCCCTGTCTGCACGGGTTCGGAGTTCTGCACTGGCTGCGCTCTGCCATCCGGCAGCTCTGCAGCCTTCCGCTGAATTCGTGTCTTTTTCGCTACTACCTTGAATGATTCTTCACCATTCTCAGTAGTAGCGGTATTATCCTCCGAACCCGTCAGTGACAGGCTGCGGCTGGGTCTCTTTGTGCGAGGCCGTGGTGTTGGTGGTTCTGCTCCGGTTTCCTTCTGGATCGCCCCCTCCTCGGTCAGCACGGGCTCGCTCTGCGGCTGCGCTGGGGGAGCCGACTCTTCCTCCCGCTCACCCCCAACACCCCCGACTTCCTCCCCGCCAGCATCGCCCTGATCCTGCCCTGTCTCCGCTCTAGCCTCCTTTCTCGGGCAGGCTTTTCTCTGGTGTCCCTGTTCTCCACAGTAAAAACATCTCATCGTTTCGGAACTGACAAAAACTACACAATTCATCCCTTCCACGTTAAAATTCCAGGCAACATTAATGACTTGGTTAGGATCATTTAGTAAGACAAACGCCTGCCTTCTAAACGACATGACGTGCCTAACACTGTTATTTTTGCACCCCAGCGGGATTCCCTTAATCGGGGACACCAGTTTACCAAAACGAGCTAAATTCTTTTCTAATTGCTCATTTTTTAAAAACGGAGGCACATTAGAAATAATAACTTTCGTAACCGGGGTTACTAGAGGGGAAACCTGAACAAATTCACCTTTCACTGTAAATCCTTCCTCTACCAGCTTGTGTACCAGAGACACCTCCACTAAAAATATTACTAGCGCTTTATTCATTCTTGACGCCGACATAATATTTTCAAACCCCACCACCTCTCCTACTGCCAGCAGGCACTCCTCCACCGAAACCCCGGGGTCAGGCAGGCAACGGACCCCGTGTCGGCGGGTGAGAGCCCCCAGCCCTCCTGAACGAGACCCCATAACGGGATCTCCAAACACCCTCCAAACAAACAAACAAACACACACACACACACTAAACTACGAACAAACAAACACACAAAAAAAACAACTAAGTAACTATCAAACAAACAAAATAAATAAAAAAATAAATAAATAAATAAATAATATATAAATAAATAATAGTTTTAAATTTCCCGGTCCTACCGCACCGGCGTTCCACCTCTCTGCAAGCCCTTCCCACAATCCTCCACGAGAGAGAGAGAGAGAGAGAGAGAGAGAGAGAGAGAGAGAGAGAGAGAGAGAGAGAGAGAGAGAGAGAGAGAGAGACTTTGACTTTTAAGATCCTTTATTTAAATATTCCAAATAAAATCCATTAAAATTCAAATAAAGGTAAAACACAACAAAAGTTAAGATTCCTACTGCCTGAGCAAAATTTAAAAAATCCTAAAATATATCGTGTTCTCCTTAAAAACAGATTTTAAACAAAATAAAAGGATCATTAAAAAATCAATATTAAACAGTGTTTTTTTTTTTTTTTTTCTTTGTTGAAAACAGATAAAAGCCAAAAATAAAACACTGTAAAACAAAAATTTAATAAAATTAGAACAAAAACTGGAGCTCCCCCTCCTCACTCACAGCACACAAGGCGTCTCCCACACACCACCTCTCCTGAAAGTCCTCCAGGTTACTGACCAGTTTAAAATACTCAAACTCTACTCTGATCTGGCTGACCACGAGCACCCTGAACTGAACCACTAAACTGGTCAGTCCAGAACCAGAGAGTTGATTTTTCCTTGTCTTTAAAATAGCCAATTTTGCCTGTCCAAATAAAAAATTAATAAGAACACACCTGTTTTTCATTTTAAAATTGTATAGAACCCCAAAAATAAAAAGCTCCTTACTAAAAACGACTCCTAAATTATTCAGGATTCCCTGCAGTAAATTAAAAAGTGGCCGCAGCCTCTCACACTCACTGTAGGCATGAAAGAGAGTTTCCTCTGCTGAGCAAAAAGCGCACTGCTCACTGATGCTGGGGTCCACTCTATGGAGAAACCTGCCTGTGGACACAATGCAGTGTAGAATCTTCCACTGCAGGTCCCCCACTCTCTTGGCGAGAGGCGGTTTGTACAGCACCCTCCACACCGGCCTGTGCCCCTCCTCTACAGCCAAGTAAGCTCGCCACTTAGAGTCTACCAGACCCCTTAGCCTACTATACTCTGTGGCTTTAACACACAATTTGTATATCTGTTTTCCATTCATTGTGTGAAAGATAATTTCCTCCACATTCTGCAATTTAAGCAAAGTCCCTCCATTCTCTCCACCGCCCTCACCTTCCTCACCTACTGCTGGTGACACGATCATCCCTGGAAATAAGGAAAGCTGTCTCTGCTCTGTGCCTCTGGACAACTCCTCCCTCAGGACTGCCTTGAGCCGCGGGGAGAGGCAGCCCCTCAACTCACCCATCAGTCTTTCTGCAAGCCTCTCTGAGTGCCAGCCTAGCTGTGCAGTTAGCTGGGAGGCAGTTAGCCAGCAGGAGAGCTCAAGGTTTAACAGGTGGACCATCCTGGTTACACCTGCTTTTAAAAAACTGGCACAGAGCGTCATCGACTGGAGGAACTTAACTGGAAAGAGTGGATTAAAAAATAGGGGCTCCTCAAACAGGTCCTGCCCTGTCAAGGACTCCACATCCCTTTCCACCCTCACCAGCTGCCAGGCTTTTAAAATACTTTGATAAAAAGGAGGAAGTCCTGCTTTACTAAAACTGGTGTTCTCAATTAAAAACAGGTGTTTTCCTAACCCCAGCCCCCCAAATCTATTGAGAAGGAAACAGGCCAGCCTCTTCCAATGAGCCTCCTCCTCAGTGTACAGGAGTCTCTGAACCGCCTGCAGTCTGAAGGCTGCCACCCTGCTGGCAATGCTGACTAGCCCCTGCCCCCCCTCATCACTAGGGAGGTAGAGGACTGCCGGCCTCAAACTGTGTCTCCCGCTCCAAAAGAACTCCAGCAACACTCTCTGGATCTCCTTCACCAGGCCCTGGGGTGGGTCCAAGCATACCAGCTTGTGCCACAAGCTAGAGGCCACCAGATTATTAATAACAAGCACCCGGCCCTTGAAGGACAGTTGAGCCAGCAGTCCCTTCCACCTCTGCAGCCGCCCCCTCACCCTATCCAACAAACCCTCCCAGTTCTTTTTCATGTAGTTTTCTGTTCCGAGGTACACCCCCAACACTTTAATACCTGTTCTGTTCCATTTCAGCCCCTCAGGCAGGAAAGGAGGGGTGCCCTCATCCCAGCCGCCTGACAGGAAGGTGTCACATTTTGCCCAGTTTACTCTGGCAGAAGATGCTCTCTGGAACTCATTTAGAGTCTGCTGCAGCGCTTGGACATCTGCATCCCCCCTCACAAACACAGTCACATCGTCTGCGTAGGCAGACACCTTCACTGTGGCAGAGGAGGGTGTGGAGGGCGAGGAGGGCACTGTCCATCCAGCTAGCCTGACCCTCAGCAGGTGCAGCAGGGGCTCTATAACCAGTGAATACAGCATACCAGACAGGGCACAGCCCTGCCTTATACCCCTGCACACTGGGAAGGGCTGACTCAGCCCATTGTTGATCTTTAAAATACTAAAAATGTTGGAATATAAAAGCCGAATATAAGAAATAAAACCAGGACCGAACCCGAAGGCTTCCAGTGTATGAAAGAGGTAGGTGTGGTCGACTCTGTCGAAAGCCTTCTCTTGATCCAGGGAGACCATTCCTACATTAAAATCACAAATATCACTTACAGTTAAAAAATCTCGAATAAAAAACAAGTTATCAAAAATAGAGCGACCCGGTATACAATATGTTTGATCCATATGTATTACAGTTCCAATAACACTTTTTAATCTATTAGCGATTGTTTTGGATAAAATCTTTAAATCAGAACATAAAATTGACACAGGTCTCCAATTTTTAAGCTGGCATAGGTCTCCCTTCTTGGGCAGCAGTGTAACCACTGCCCTACGGCAGCTAAGAGGCAGTTCCCTGTGGCTGAGGCTCTCTCTCAGAACCTGGAGCAAATCCTCCCCCATTATATCCCAGAAATTATTATAAAATTCTGCTGGCAGTCCATCGATCCCGGGAACCTTTCCGCTGGAGAGCTGCTTGACAGCGGCGGTCATCTCCTGGTGGGTCAGCGGTGCGTCCAGCTGAATCTGCTCCTTCTCACTGAGGCTGGGTAACCCCTGGAGCAGCCGCTCAGTGTCCTCTATGTTGCACAGTTCTTTATTATAAAGTTCCTTGTAAAAACGCACCGCCTCTCTGCTGATTTCCTCCCGGGTGTGCAGTTCTTTCCCACCAGGAGTCCTGATACAACACAGCTGTCTACTGTCCGCTCTCTTCCTCTCCAGGTTGAAGAAGAAACTAGTGGGGGCATCCATGTCTCTCAACTCCATGAATCTGGAACGCACAATCGCCCCCTTCACTCTTTCCTTCAGCAAGCTCCCCAGCGCGATTTTCTGCTCCTTTAGGTTCTCCAGGGTCTGTTCTTTAAATTCTGAATTTAAACTTTCCTCTAGGAGGAGGATTTTGGACTCCAGTTCTCTCACGGCTGTGTTCAGTGACCTGGTTGCATTTATAGTATATTGTTGACAAAAACATTTAATTTGTATTTTGCCAATGTCCCACCACTGTCTTAAATCTTTATATTGTGCTTTTTCTTTTTTCCAAATTATCCAAAAAAGTTTGAATTGTTGCTTAAATTTTACATCTTGTAATAATTTTACATTGAAATGCCAGTAAGATGCTCTGTGGGGTTCTGATTGAATTAATACTGTAATTAATAGACAGTGGTGGTCAGAGAGACTACTGGGGATGATTCTTGCTTTGATAAATTTATTTAAATCGTTTTTTGAAGTATAAAACCGGTCTAGTCTTGCTCTATATACACAGTCTGTGTGATACTGAGACCAGGTGTATTGTCTTGAACTGGGGTGCAGGCATCTCCATATGTCAACCAGGTCACTGGACTCTAACAATGCAGCCAACTCTCTGGAGGACTGAGGGTGTGGTTCATCATTATTTCTATCAATATTAAAATTAACAGTACAATTAAAATCTCCTCCTACTACCACCACATCATTATTATTAATATTAAAAAGAGCTTGCTTTAATTTCTTAAAAAATAAAATTCGTTCGCCCCCTCTATTGGGGGCATAAATATTAATAAAAACATACACTGTACTGCCCAGCCTAGCTCTTACTTTTAAAATCCTCCCTTTCTCGATTTCATCTATATCTAGTAAAACTGCCCCCAGGCTGGGTTTAAAAAGCACGGCTACTCCTGCACTGGTACTAGCGCCGTGACTCATCACGCACAGCCCCTTCCACTCCGCTCGCCACGCCTCCTCATTCTCCTGATCCGAGTGCGTTTCCTGCAGAAACACCACCCCCGCCTGCTTCTGCTCTAAAAACCCGACTAGCTGCGCCCTCTTAAAAGACTGTCTGCAGCCGTTTAGATTAAAAGAAATAAAAACGCACCTTTCCATCATAGCTAAAAAAACTAACACACTAAAACAAGTAATAAAAGAAGTTTCATAAAACACAGCCATTTTTAAACAAGAGATTTTGAACCACTTTTAAGATCCTTTTTAATTTTCTGAACAATTTTTTTTAATCTATAACGTTTTGGCTGATCAAATTCTTCTATTGTGGCTTTCCTTGTTATAACGTGAGCGGAGTGGAGAAATAACCTTAGATCAGGGAAAAAACTCTCTATTTCTACTCCCCTTTTCCCTTTTGTTTCTATCATAAAATCATTTACCTGCTCAAGTGTGTATAACTTTTTCTTACTGACGGGTTGGCTATCAGGGATGTCTGAGATAAGCGAGGAGTCAGAGAGCTCCCCCTCCATCTCATCCGCGCTGTCCTCTCGCTCGCCCCCGAGAATCCGTTCCTCCGCAGCTCCCTCCGACTCCTCGACACCGGTCTCTGCCACAGCCGGCACTATTTCAGGCGGCTGAGATTCAGCTAGCGGAGAGTCTTGCACCGCGCCCGGCTCACCCTGCGCTGTGCTCTCTTCCTCCGCGTTGGGAGGGACTGACGCCCCGCCTGGAGCCCGCAGTCTCCCTGTCTGCACGGGTTCGGAGTTCTGCACTGGCTGCGCTCTGCCATCCGGCAGCTCTGCAGCCTTCCGCTGAATTCGTGTCTTTTTCGCTACTACCTTGAATGATTCTTCACCATTCTCAGTAGTAGCGGTATTATCCTCCGAACCCGTCAGTGACAGGCTGCGGCTGGGTCTCTTTGTGCGAGGCCGTGGTGTTGGTGGTTCTGCTCCGGTTTCCCTCTGGATCGCCCCCTCCTCGGTCAGCACGGGCTCGCTCTGCGGCTGCGCTGGGGGAGCCGACTCTTCCTCCCGCTCACCCCCAACACCCCCGACTTCCTCCCCGCCAGCATCGCCCTGATCCTGCCCTGTCTCCGCTCTAGCCTCCTTTCTCGGGCAGGCTTTTCTCTGGTGTCCCTGTTCTCCACAGTAAAAACATCTCATCGTTTCGGAACTGACAAAAACTACACAATTCATCCCTTCCACGTTAAAATTCCAGGCAACATTAATGACTTGGTTAGGATCATTTAGTAAGACAAACGCCTGCCTTCTAAACGACATGACGTGCCTAACACTGTTATTTTTGCACCCCAGCGGGATTCCCTTAATCGGGGACACCAGTTTACCAAAACGAGCTAAATTCTTTTCTAATTGCTCATTTTTTAAAAACGGAGGCACGTTAGAAATAATAACTTTCGTAACCGGGGTTACTAGAGGGGAAACCTGAACAAATTCACCTTTCACTGTAAATCCTTCCTCTACCAGCTTGTGTACCAGAGACACCTCCACTAAAAATATTACCAGCGCTTTATTCATTCTTGACGCCGACATAATATTTTCAAACCCCACCACCTCTCCTACTGCCAGCAGGCACTCCTCCACCGAAACCCCGGGGTCAGGCAGGCAACGGACCCCGTGTCGGCGGGTGAGAGCCCCCAGCCCTCCTGAACGAGACCCCATAACGGGATCTCCAAACACCCTCCAAACAAACAAACAAACACACACACACACACACTAACCTACGAACAAACAAACACACAAAAAAAAAAACAACTAAGTAACTATCAAACAAACAAAATAAATAAATAAATAAATAATAATAAATAAATAAATAAATAAAGTTTTAAATTTCCCGGTCCTACCGCACCGGCGTTCCACCTCTCTGCAAGCCCTTCCCACAATCCAGCACAGCACAGCACACAGTCTTGGAAGTTGCAAGAGCTTTTATCCTGTAATTTACTTCCATGGTTGATATAATGAGATGTTCTCATTAGATAATACATAAAGCTTTTATAGATCATGCTCTTGGGAGGAAGGGTACAAATTGTAATATTCTCTCCTTTATTTTTTACTAGAATACATTGCATGCTTGAATCTACTGAACTACACAGCACAGAGATTATTTGACAGCTGATATCTCAGAGTACTTTCTACATTCAAAATTATTTGAATATAGAATATGACTGATATGTGTGTTGGAATGTGAACCTATTACTATTTTATAATTATAGTTACTGAATACGTAAGCATTATATATTACTTCTGAAATGAGTGACAGCTTTATCATTGTGTGTCTTTAATGAAGCAATCTGATTAGTAAAGCTATGAAAGAGGGTGATGCCGGCCCAACAGGTTGTCTGTTTGCAAGGGGAAATGGGGAGATGGGTGGGGGGGAGGCTGCAATAACACTGTTTTGTAGAGCTTAAACACATTATTATGTATTCTAGTGCTTTTGTCAGATCTCTCCAATACTAGCATCAGAGAGGAGGCACTTGATCAGGAATTAGCATGCACACTTAAGGGGTATCTTGTATGCAAACTTTCAAACACAAATCACGCAAGACCATTTGGGTAGCAGAATCTAACTTTCATCCATGAATGGACTGTCAGAAAGGCTGGGGAAGGGACTGAACTGACAGATTGCCCTGACCTCTGCAGAGCCTGGGCATTCAGCACAGAGAAAATAAAATGCATGGGGTCTGATAGGTATTCTTGTCCATGCCCTGGAAATCTGCAATACAGGGAATTAAGGTGTGATGCAGACCCTCATTGACTCAATGTCCAGGAAACTCAGGGACAGAAAGGGCAGAGACATTAAGCAGTGCATATTGTGTGTTGTTCATGTCTGTTCCTGTACAGTCTACTGCAGGAAGAAGGCATGGACCTTTTGCATTAAACACACAGGCCCAAAGGGCTCCAATGCCCTTTAACTAGCCGGCCCCAGTGGGAGGCTATGCTGAACAATCAGATCTTTTGGCTGGGGTGTCAGGAGGCTATTAGCCACAAGCCACAGAAATATGCAATAAAAAATGCAGTAAAAAACACTGTGCTTTACTCTGAAATGATGTGTGTCGCCGAGTTATAACTTGTGCTTTCATGATGTTCCATTGATTACCCCATTGCCAGACAAGCGGCAGCTGGCTGTGGAGCAGCGGGGTGCCCACTCTGTGCTGACCCGTACAACCTTCATAGAGCGAACTGTAACTACACATTGCACACTGGAATCCACTGAACCACGCAGCACAGAGTACTTGACAGCAGAAAACTCCGGGCACTTTATACAAAAGAATAACAATAAAACAGATCAAGTACAATGTTGTGGGGCCATGGTGCTTCCAGTGTCTATTAGTGCATACAGATATGTTACCATATATAAAAAGGCAATTGAATGTTTTCTTCTAAAGAGAACACCTTTTAATCATATTCTGATCAAACGCACATCAGTAAATATACCTTTAGAAAATGAATTATTTGAAGTGACTTTAAAAATGAGTGTTCTTTCACAATCCAGCCCTAACCAATGTCATCTAGGGAGATGCTCTCAGTCTCTGCTCATGTGTACAAACACATCTGTCCATTGCACTTTGTGTTGAGCATATATGCCCTTCTGTCACAATTTTTAAATTTCATTTTTAGAAATGTTCAAAACAGTTTGTGGGATCTCTATGGAGTTCAAGTTACCCTGCCAAAACTTTGAAAAAAAAAACAAACAACCCATAACTGCACTATAAAATAAATACATAGGTAGGAAATCTAACATGGTACAATTATGCACATGTGACTGCAGACGATATATTCTGCACGCAGCAGCCAATGAAAGTTCCTGAAAGTAGTAAAGCCTGGTGAAACGGTCCATCCTGGTAAAGCACAGATAAGTAAGGTGCAAAAAAATGTAGCTGCATTATGCATAAGAAACCAAAGTCATTATTAATTACATGATCATTACAAACATTCCGTATAGAACACGGCTACTTTGAAATACCGTGTGAAGACGGAAGAGAGCTCACTATGGGAATGAAGTCGCTGAAATCTGGTTGCCATAGCAACCTGTTAGGGTTAGGAGCTGCCAGCAGTTTCAGGACTGTGATAAGAAACCAGGGGGCGCCCTTAGCCTGCACTCCCTCCTTCATTATTTTAACATTACTCTAGTTTCAGTACTCACTAATGCCTATAGTTCTAGAACACAGATTTCACCCAATTCTATAGGGTTTGCCATTCTTGTCTTGTTAAACCACAGCATATTATACTGTACTCTTCAATGTTTCGCTGTGCTTTTTACCTGTATTCTTTGGCTGCCTAACATACATATTAAGGTATAGAATTTCCATGCATAGTTTTCAGTTCTCATTATTAAATTAACAGAAATGACCAGATGCGCCTGTTTTTATTTTATTTTATTTTATTTTTTCTATGTGATGTATTTTAAATAGTAAAGACTGAGTGAGATGAAAAAAATCTATTGAAATGCTGTGTATTTTAAGATTTGGTTTCTTGTAATGTTATTAGGCCAAGGTAACCACAGAAACTGCTCCACCCACTCTCCCACCCCCTATATCTATATATCTATATCTATCTATATATATCTATATCTATATCTATATAAGCAAACAAGCAAACAAACAAACAGAATAAATGCTCTTAGTAAATTAATGCTATTGCAAAGGAACACTGCATCAACCCCATACTGCTTTATCTAATATTACTACACTCTATTCCAGTATTTAAAGGCTAGTGAATCAAGCGACAGATAAGAGTTCTCTTTGTTTTCCTGATGCAAGCCATGCAGGGGTGTTTGTGTGTGTGTGATAATAAGAAACACAGTGTGAGTGAACAGAAAGCACAGGACTATTTGAGAATACGCACCAGACAAGAATATAGAAAACAGTTATAGGAGAGACTGTGTTTATATAAAAGGATTTATATTAGGTACTGGGAGTTTAGAAATTACTAATACTCCATGCAACACTATTTTTAAACTTGAATCTTCATGTAATAATTGACTGATCAATAAAAGCGCTGGATTTTACAACGTAATCACCAAGGATCGCCTGCCTTCACTGTAATTCTCAGCCTCTTGCATGAGGATGTTGGTCAGGTAACAAGGAAGTTGTCTCTTTCCGAGTGCCACACCACAACACTGCTGGTAAGCTCAATCAATACCTTTGCTGATTAGTCACTAAGTAGATGAAAAGGAGTTTAAAAATGACTTTTTAATAGAGCAAACTCTGACATGAAACCAATAAAATGCACGCTATTACATTGTAGCAGTGTGCTTTGACCTCTAACTAGGGTTAGAATATCTGGGCTTTGCTTAATCCCCCACCACCTATATTATAAAGGATGTCACCGTTTGTAATACCTCGGGGCAGGTATCATTTGCAGTTTATTTCTTTTTTGGAAAGCAGTCTTGTCTTATTGCACTTCCTAATGGCAACCTCTCAATCAGCACTGGCACTCTGCTGCTCATATTAGTGTTTAGTGGATATGAAATTTCAAGCAGATACCCAGGACTTATGAACCCTTCTCAGTCATCAGCCCCAGGATACTCTCCAATCTCCGCCAGGATTTGGTCCATATTTTAACACGCTAGGCCTATTTCTCTCACAATGACATTAGATTCCAGAATAACATGCACCAGTGCAAAGCTGACAGGGATCAATTATTGCAAACACAAATCCCTATTTACCAATTTACTGTTTCTGTCAATTGTATATCACTTGCATTTATAATGGGGATATTAAATTGATTTATGCAAAGAGGCGGGGCATTGGTAAGAATGTGGATTGGAAGGGGGGCATGCCCCTTCATATCTCAAATGTCCCCGTTCTGTTCTGTCGAAGCATTTATCTTTGTAAATAAGGGGAACTGGCATCACGAATGTTCAGATTAAATGAAATGTTTTGGACTCACTTAGCTGTAAATCTTACATGACACCCCTGCAATCGCTCCTGGGTTGTCCTGAGATACCCCTCCACTTTCCTACACAGAGTTTATACTGTATCACACCTCTAAATTACTGCACAGTTCACAACATTCCAACAAACTGCACTCGCTCCCTGACACTTTAAATCTTCCCTCATTTAAACTATTGTTTTCACACTTTAATCTTGTTGTTTTGTAAGTGAAACAAGGACAGAAATGAGACTTGAGAGCTGCAGATCAAAAGAAAGCAGATTGCATTAGTATACGTTGGGTTCCTATAAGCACATACTGTACTGCTGGATACGAGGTGCCTGAAAGACAAAACAACTGCAGTACGTTTCTTCTGAGGAGAGTTGCAGGGTTCATTAAGGATTATAACAATGGAGATTTATCGCTCCAAATGATGCCTTAAATGAGCCTTTAGCAAAATGATTCCCAGATGAATTCCGGAAGCATTTTATTTTCTCGTTTAAAATGTGCACTGTCAGTGTTTGCAGTAAAACAGAATCTGTCACCACGTTGCTCAGATGAAACTTTTATTCCAAGAGACTTGACTGATTAGCATCAAAAACAAAACAAACCAAAAACATGTATTAGAATGACAGCAATCAGTACAGTCAAACAACAATATCTCTTCAGCTCAACATAAATACTGACCTCCAACTAGTGGCATTTGTCACTGGAACACCACTGTGCTGATGGTAGTTAACTAAACCACAGCATCTCAGTTTGTATCCTAGTGTTTATTTAACAGTGTGTTAAAAACAGTAAAATGCATTCTCTTAAGTGTCACAATAGCGGTCATTTGCAGAATCACCAATTGCTTTTAGAAAGTTAAAAAATCAATATAGTGGATAAGGGGAGCGAGTTTTGTTTTGGGGGGAAATCAGTGAACTAATCAATTTGAATACTGCCAGATGCCTCACTGATAGAGTAAGTGCTTTCACTCTGTGGGCAACGTCATGGTCCATCTCCAGTCACTAGGAACTGTAGATCACTGGAACGGTATATCTCTGAAAAGACCAACCCTAGTAAATGAAAACCTTGAATTGCACACTGTTAAAAGGCTATAACGTTCCTTGCTGATAGAAAATCTAATTAAAGGCTCCCTCGATCACATCATCACTTTTATAGTGGGGGAAAGAAATAAAAGTCTCAAAAGTAATAAAACCTTGAATAAATGCAGTGAATCACAATTTAAAAAATCAATTCCTAAAGCTGTAAATGCCTCGAATGCCCATCCAGAACAACTATGAAAAGTCTGCTCAGTGTGCAAGTACAGGTGTAGTACCCTTCCACTAGGAACGCATACAAATTCCTTTAGGGATAAGCTGCCACCTAGTGGCACAAACATTTATACAAGACACCTGTTAAAACGGGAATTACACCTGACGCAGATTGCAAGGGCAGCCCTCTACACAACAATAGCAAGATCCAGGATCAAGTGTTTCAAGTCCATCTTACAATACCATGGAGGCTGGATATTTGTGTGTTAAACACTTTTACCTTTACTACTGAAATACATACTGTACAATGTAAAAGAGCCCTTACACAGATCATTACTTGCAGGACATGAAAGTATGCTAATGCTGTTTGATACCGAAGCTCAAACAGCATCAGACACTAGTGTGGTTAAAAGGTGAACACTAATAGACTCTATTGCTGTTAGTTAGGATCTCCAGCTCAGCCATTGATAAATCATGGGGATTCATTTTAATGATGTAAACAGCAACAGATCTATACACTAGTGCCCTTTAACACGATATTATTGCAGCTCTGCGTATGAGTGATCTACTGACCCCCTAATTAACATTACCACATGAAATGGAAATAGTACAGAGATAGAGACAATTTATAGAGACAATTTATGAGTTTTATGGGAGCACCACTGTTGATGATTAATATAGACCCAGTCTTATCTAGTTCCATGTAGGTTCGAGTTTCTAAGGACTGGGAAGGATGCCGCTGTCATCCAGAGGTCTCTCAAAAAGGAGAACACAGATTCCTTTAGATGCTGCAATTAATATTTAATTTGTTATTAATTCAGTGAAATGCACATAAAAGAAGAAGCAATACCATTAACATGCCCTGGTTGTACATACTACAATGTGAAAAATACCTTTACCAACACAAAAATATAAATATAAATATAGCACGTGTACCTACAGTATCTAGACATTTAGCAAAGGGCCACAAAATGTTTAAAAATGTGAAACTAAATATTTGTTCACAATGCAGTACTGCATTTACTTAAACTAAGATTGGAATTCAGGTCAAAATGGTCATACATGTTACACACAATTAACCAATTCAGAAATTCTATGTAAAATCATAGTAATGTGAACCTGCAATCTATTGTGATACATTGGGTCCCCCTTATAGTACACATTTTGGTCCTCAACAATATATGTATTTAACTTGGATTACAGTATGTCTTAAATTTAATATTTAGGTCCTGTTTGAATAAAAAAAAGAGAAATTGAATAAACAATTAGGACTACCTTACCTGAGATGTAGTAACATTAGGTGCAATACTACAACATTAGTGCCATAAGACATGTTAAACAGTGACTCCCTTTAAGTAATACACCCAGCTGATGCTCTGGCCAGTCCCCTCGGAGCGAGGGCAGGACACGGTCATTTTTCCGCTAATGGGTGTCTTGGCACCGGTGGGGTTGCCCTCGAAGGAGACGATCACGCTGTGGGTCTTCTTGGAACGGACAGTTTCCAGAGGCTTCACCGTGAAGGCTGGGTTGTCTACCTGGAAGGAGAAGGCTGTGGTCTGAAGGAAGACGTTCTTGAAGGGGATGGAGGTGGTGGAGCCAGCCCGGATAGGGAAGGGGCCCTGTGCTTTGGGAGGGCCGCAGGTCCCGTACAGCGGGATGGTGTAATCTCCTCCGACAGGAGAGGAGATACTCAGGACCCCCCGGGTTTCCCCAAGCTGGCTGGGCTCGAAGATCACCTCCACACTGACCTCCGTGCCCCCCTGGGACCCTGGAGCCACGCTAATGGTCTTTTCCAGGTGGAAGTCAGGACTGTCGATCTGAAAGAGGAAAGGGTAAGAATTACAGTGGATTAGGTGGATTATAAATTTCTGTAAGAATTCAAGTATTCACTTGCTTTCATTTAGTTTTATTTTCATTTTAAAATGAATGTTGCTTTTTAGCCTATTCAGATATGCTGTTTAAGTATTACAGAAACAATGTGAATACAATCAAAATAAAAATGGGCGGGCTGCTGTTCTTTTCCTCTCCCTCTCTCCTCTTACCTTGCAGGTGTACTCAGTCTTTATCCTACAGAAGTTGATAAACTTGGCGTTGATTGCGTGGCTGCTGCCCAGCGTGGTGCGGAAGTACATTGGCTTCTCCGGTCCGGCGGGCAGGGCCTTCAGGACCAGCTCGTACTGGAAGAAGCCCAGGTCATGCTGCTGCAGGGTCAGCCGGCCCGTGGTTTCACCCGATTTCAGAGGCTGGAACTCAAACATCAGAGTGCCCTGGAAAGGTATTGGGTCAGCGCAATGTGAATGCTACTTCAGAATGCTATTTAGTTCTCTATTTTAATTACATTAATAGTGACTGATCTAAATAATTTGCAATAATCCTGTCGGTATTTACTGACGCACTTAGGAGGTGATTAACTGACCCGTGTAGCAAAATGAATACATTGATGTATAGCACGTAAAAGCAGGTTTATCAATTTAAAGGTGCTGGTATTAAGTTCTGCCCCTGATTAAATCCTGAATCAGCACCAGACTCTGCTAGCAGAGTAATTGGTCTGTAGTTTACAGGTCGAATGTGGTTCTTCGTGTGCTCCTACCTCTGACTGGGCTGGAACTGTCAGATGTGTTGGGATGTTGATGTCTTGGAGTTTACAGTCAGTAGTAAAGGTGACTGGTATAAGCAGCGGGTTGTCCACTTTAACAACGGCTGACGTGCACTGGCGCACCGGTGATGTCATCTCAATGGTACTAATTATACCAGGGGGTGTGGCCTTGAAGTTGACACTATAGTACAGATACTCCTGGGTTGTCTCGTTACGGAAAGTGACCTTGGAAGCCAAGGAAAGAAAAGTCATGATAGGATCCCCAATGAATTAGTAACCGCGTCCTGACCTTTAATATTTTAGAATGAGTGCTTTGACCTAAAAAGAACACAAATGAAAGTACCATTGCAAATGCCCATCGTGAAAATGCATGCTCAATATAATGAAATCTTTTTCTTTAAAAGAATGCACTTGGAAGCTTCATTCGTTTTACCAAGATAAAAACCCCACCAACCCCCGATTCCCACCTTGGCACTGAACTGCCCCTCCTTGTATGAGAAGAAGTTGAGCTTGTAGTCCCTCTTGGATAAAGCGGGGACCTCAATGTAGTCGAGGCCCTTTAGGAGAGTTGTACAGTCCAGTTTATCAGGCTTGATCAATTCTACTATAACATGGAACCTGGAAGGGGTACAGAAAAAACACATACTATTGTAATACAATATGCAGAGATCAGCCAGACAAGTCACTTGTGGGGTGCTCAGTAGCTCAGCGTACATTTAGTAGGCATGTGTGTGTTTCATTCACTAAAATAAACTCTGCCAATCCATTATTGTTCAGAAAGTCTGTGTCAGACCGAAAATAACAAAAGCTGAACTGTACAAAGCAATAAAAAAAGGTCTGCTTGATATGTTAAAAGCATTACATGAAATCCTGTTGTCCTCTCAACATATCTCCCCCCACAACCTTACCGCTGTGGTTTGGGGAGCCAGTTGCTAATGGGAAGGAGCTCAGTGTAGGATGTCTTGCTGGGCACCTCACGGGTGATGTTGCCAGATGACTTTGGCGGTTCAGCAATGCCTTGCAACAAATAGATCAGTCCTGTACCATCGGGGAAGGCAAAGAAAATTGAGCCCTGGTGGGGGGGGAAACACAAACACAGCTCTAATGAGGCCACAGTGGTGTACAAAAGCCACCGAGATGTGATAACTGAAACAGAAAATGATACAAGAATTTTCATGCTTCTCTTTAAGGCGTATAATCTTCTGTGTGCATAACAGCCCTAAAACATTCCAAGTTATATTGTAGTTTGTTTGTCATTGAACGGTCAAGCTTTGTGCTGGAGCTGGTACATGTCCCGTTACCTGATGTTTCTTCCCATCAAGGGTCATGGTAAGTGGTCTGTATGTAATCTCGTAGGGCTTGTTCTGTTGGTGCGGCTCAACAACAAAAGAGGGCGGCCCGCTCCATTGCTCCCCCTCTATGACTGGACGCAGGTTCCACAGCTGGTTCGTTTTGTTCTGCAGGAGGATCGCCTGGGACTGCCGGGTGCGGACCTGGCACACAAAATTCACCACCTGGGAGAAAGAATTGGACAGTCAGACCAAAGAGCAGTGTAAACCAGCACTCGAAATCCTCCAGTGGCTCTTTAAACCACTGTCAAAAAATATATCACAGCCACCCATTCGTAGGATTTCAGGTGGAGTATCATGGGAATAATACCTGAAAATCTATGTTAACTTTAATGTAATTTTGACTTTAATATAATTTGTGTTGCAAAATCCAATAAAACATTTTTTTTTTAATCTTCTAAACAACTCCATCGACTTTAGCAATGAAAGACAAACAGTACATTTTTTTGCTTAGTATACCAGCAGACATTTAAGATTATGTGATTAAATGGACATTGCAAAAGAGTGCTTTATTATTAGACAGTTCTCTGTGCTACATTTGATTCTCAGGTGTTGTGTAGAACTGCTCACCTCCTTGGTTATTGGTGCCATCACACAGGATCCAGTCAGGGTTAGTTTGAGGGGCTTGCCTCCCTCGATGTAGCAGCTCAGGTTGTCATAGCGGATGTCCTGGCTCAGCTTGAGGGGGCTGAAGATCAAATCGAAGGTCACCTCCATTCCAGGGGAAATGTACCCTCCCACCGGACTGATTGAGAAGTCAGGGGCAAATTTCTGCACATCCCACTTAAAGCTGAACAAAAGAAGATAACGGGAAACAGATCTGAAGTTTGTGACGTTCACTTGACACAAGATGTTTGGTAACTTGACACATGACATTTCAATTCTATATTCTATGCATTTTAAGCCATGTACTTGATTTCTAAATTTGTTGATTGAAACGTCATCATTTGATCTATTATGTCAATGTAGTCTCTATAGCACATGCTCACAGACACAGGACACACTCAACCTCACAGAATGTTTTTTTTCAGCATAATTAATATATCCTTTTTCTCTGATTATAAACGTGTGTAAATTAAAGTTTGGCTAAACAAAAGCTCCTCGGGTCCAAAGCTCCGAGTTATACCATGGGATTGGAGATCTACTGGCAGAATCAGAAGATAAAATGCAGATGAAAGTTTTACTTATTCTAGTGCCAAAACGTTTTTTACTTTTTCAATGTACTGTACAACAGTCTCTACCTGGCTCCGATGTCTCCTGTATTTTGCATCAGAATCCTGCGGGAAGCCTGGCTGTTCATGATCACTGCCCCGAAAGGGATGTAGTCCTGATCCAAGCTAATCTCCAGCGCCTGGCAGCACCCACGCAGCATGAACAGCGAGCGGGACGTCCCGCACCATTCCACCATCCCTTCCTCTGTGAAGGGGGGCACTCTGCGTTTTGGGGAAAACACCACTTCCACAAGACAGCGCCCCCCACTGGCCTTAAGAGTCACCTCTCCCTGGGGACTGATGCTGAACACCTGCAGTAAACGTAGATTTGTTTAAAAATGGTGATGCAGGTTTTCTTGTTTTTTAAATGAATTAATGATAATGAATTTGTTTTGGCGAGTAACATCCTGAGTGCAAAAAGTTTTACTGGTATGCAAAATCAGAGGTGCTTGATCTGAGCAAGTTTTCCAAAGGGCAGTCAATCAATGAATTATTATTTAAGCCATCTATTCATCAACCTATCTCACTACCCACCTAATCAAACAGACATGTGGACAGACAGACAGAGGAATTGAGAGAAGGTGCTCCATCAACACAGGGTGAGATTCATTGAAAATGTAGAAATCATTAAGAAGTAACATAAATAATGACTTCTATTTTCTTTTCCAGTTCCACAGATGAAGCAGCGTATGTACCTAGCCTCAAAGCTCTAAAGACGACTGTATCTTGTACCTTAGGGTCCATCAATGCCTCTTGGTTAGGGTTCACAACCAGGTTAAAGGTCAAGGGGACATGGCTGTTGTTGACCAGAGGAATCAATCTCTTCACTGTCTGCCCGACTCGCAAAGCCCCAAGATTCACCACCTTCTGTCTCGGGTCCCCAAGTTCAACCTGAGTGAAAAGAGAAAGTGGAGGGATGGGCCATCAGCAATAAAAAGGCATTGGGCTTGTTGAGTCCTATCAACTGTATTTTAGCAAAATAGGTTTTTGACAGCATTATTTAAAAAGGGGAATACAGATTTATGTATTTATTTACTGTTACCAGAAATATACTGTATAACCAAGAAACAGATATTTACTCATAAAATACATCTGACTATACCCAGGTAAATATTTCCCAATCAAACATGATGTAAAATGTATAGAAATAAGCCATTGTTAGACCATTGTAAGTGACTGAGAGTAGTTGTTAATTTGTTCCCCAGTGTGGAAGTCTTCTCACCTTCATCTCAATGCCCTGACCCAGGATCTCCACGCTCTGCCTGGTGAACCCATTGATCTCAAAGGTGACCCTCTCCTGGTACTTGATGGCTTCTTTGGGGTAGAAGGTTATCGGTACTTCCACCACTCCTCCAGGGGGCAGCACTTCAGACAGAAGCCCCACTACCAGGTAAGCAGTATTGGTGAACAAACACTGAATGCTGTGGATAAGGGGGGTCTCTTTAATTACACTAGGCTCACAGTGTTTTTTTTGTTTATTTTTTACTATGGATATCTCATTTTACATTAAAAAGGTAACGTAATAGATTTCCATATATAGTAGTCTCAGCGTATAGGAACACCTCCTAAGAGAACGCTTCGGCTTAGGGAACACCCTTGTGGTGAAACACATTTTTCCCTTTTAAATGCTCTGCTTAAAGGAACAGGAACTTTGTTTAAAAAACACCTTTTTGGAACCGATAGCGATTCGTTGCTAACTGATACTGTACTGTTTTATAACCTGATAACTCCTTATCATCAAACATAAATTCAAATGGTTTATTCAATCTTTTCAAAAGTGACTTGTTATCACGAGAGTGTCTTGAGGCACACTGACTGGTTTATTAAATCATTCCAGAACCGCCACCGTTTATCATTGACACACTGCTGATCTTGAAAAAAAACCTGACACAACTTGCCAAGCAATTTGGTGTTTCCCGTTCTGGTTAGATGCTTCACCATTCTGTTAAATAATTTTGTGCATGTCTTGAATATTGCACATGCTCATGATTAATCTAGATCTTTTTACATGCGTATGGGTGCTGGGTTAATTTAGTTTGACAGTTTATTATTATATTTTAGTAAAATACACTTGCCTATTGCTTTTCTCTTACTTATTCTGTTCATTTCATATGTTGATGCATGTGTGTCATGACAAGTAATACATATGCACTTATTTATTGATTCATATTGTGTCCGGTGATCAGCTTTGTCTTAGAGAACACTTCACCTGCTTCGGGGTGTTACTACTGCAAACTTAACAATATTCTACAATGATTGTACGTTATCAATTTGTATATCAATTATATTATCATATATCTATATATATTATATATAATATATAAATATATATAATATATAATATATATTATATATATCCCAATAGGTTATCACATACCTTTACTGCACACTTTTTTTGTAGTTGGTACTCCTACATCTTCTCAAGCATGTTTCAGATAGATGAGCAATTCAATTTCACTATAACCTGCTTTAACAGTGTTTTGAGCATTACCTGGCCTCTTTCTCCCCCTTGTTGGTGATGATGAGTTTCTGTGAGCAGGGAACCAGACCAGCGATGAAATTCATCCCAAAGTTGTGTTTGGTGAATGAGAAATGGACACCAGGAGGTACAGCTGAACCAGCCAGCATGCAGTTAAATGTAGGGCCGTTCTTTATCTGCAAGGAGACATGAGGCAGGACATGAGTAAACAGCTCATAAAGGCTACTGTTACCACTGGTGGCTAAAGCAGCATGACTGCAACATGTGGCACAAAGCACATGATTGCGTTATTAGATGTGACCTTCTCTGCAGTATGATAGCACCAGTTACCACCCTGCATCCCAATTTCCCGCAGTGCTGTTATACCTTGAGCTTGAGCCCGACGTCCTTCAGCACACACCTCTGCTGGGGGTAGAAATAGAGCGTGGATCGAGTCTGCTGGCCGACCACCACACTGCCGTTCTCTGGAACCACCTTCAGGAATTGCAGCAACTCCTTTGGTCCCCAGAGCTCCCACTGGAAGCCCAGGATGAACTTGCCAGTGTTGGAGACAAGGAAATTACAATACGCCTTCTCATTCAGCTCCACCTGCAGTTTAGGGTTAAGGTAATGAAACAAACACTTTAGTCAAAACGTCTTTTATGTTATTATTAATTAATAACAAAGCTAGTGCGCAGTGCTGTCAATAAAAAAAGGCTGGCTATTTTAAAAGTTTAACATAAACATTTATTTGAGACACTTCTGCCCTTGTGCTCATGTTGGGTTAGTGCTCATGTTGCTGTATATGCTGCATCTGAAATGAAACTTTATTCTAACATCCTTTCGATACCCATGCTGTCACATTACTGTGGACTTCATTCAGAAACCGCTTGGTATGTGTGTATGATACTGAGGCTGTCTGTGGCTCAATCCTTTACCTGCTGGAAGTTGATCTCATTGACCTTGTCCAGGCTGCACTGGGTCAATTCCCCCTCTGTCTTCTCATATTGAAGACTGGCGTTCATGGAGTAGCTGTCCACCTTCACATTCATGGTCAAAGGAAAGGTTTTTCCCTTCACGTCACACATCAGGTTAATGTTCACCTTGCCTTCGTGTGTTGGGTTAAAGGAGATTACCACCGGGACCCTGGGCAATAGTGAGAATTTGTGATGCACCTTCCTTGAGCTTTGTTTAAATAATAATAATAATAATAATAATAATAATAATAATAATAATAATAATAATATGATATGAACAGGCAGAATAAGTGAATTCTTTAGCCTGGTGTCACTTCCGCAATTCAGTCCAGGTTTTCAGACATCCTGATGACTGCTTGGACATAGAAAATAAACTAGCCTTTCCCTCCTTAGAATGGGTGTACTGAAAGGATGCGCATTGGCAAGACAGTTATTGGAGAAGCCTGTTTTATGGGTATACAGAGGTATTAGGTCTAAAGTGCTATCAATCCAGCACCAATTACAAACGCTTAACATCATGAAAGAATACAACTTTTCAAGAAAGGAATACTAAGATGCACAATCAGCGTTCCCTAGCCACCTCCTTTATACCTGCTCTTAGGAGGCACTACACCCTCCATTGGCTGCAAGGTGAGACTGTCCTGGAACCCCTCTGAGTGCCGGGAGGTCTCTCTGAATGAAAAGCTGAATGCTGTTTCTTCACTGTTTACTATGTACACAGTCTCATGGGCATCTAGACCTGCAAATGATGATAAGGTTTAGAAAGGAAATTTAAAGGATGATTAGATTAGACAGGAAGCACTTCATTTTGTTTTTGTCAAACATACACTGGATGACAACAGTGAAGAGGAATATAAAGACAAGCTCAATCAAGCTCAATATAAAGACAAGCTAGGGGCACATTTCTTTGCCTCTTCTAGAAGAATGGTAGACACTCACAGCAGCATGGTGACATCATTTGGAATAAACTGTATCCAAGGATATAGAATGGGGTGGCATCAGACATTTTATTACAATTGCATGGACAATATGGAGATTAAGGTGTTGCACTGTCCAAAGGTATCTACTGTACCTAAAGGTTGATCTAAGAGGGCTGTGATTAAAATGTGTAGCTTACCAATAAGGAGAGATCTGTAGTTGAGGTAGGATCGGTCCAAGTACACGGATGGCTCTCTTGCATGGCCCACCAGCAGGAAAGGCACAGCAATGTTATGTTCCGGAATCAGGAAGGTCCAGAAAGACTCTGCGGTGTCCAGTTGTTGCGGCAGAAACTCAAAGGTGTTCTAACACAAGAACAGGTCATGAAAACCAGGGCTTCACATGTGTGAATTAAATGCTAAACTAAATTAAATTTAGATTTTGTTTTTTCTGAGCTGCTTCTTCCTTTTCACAACACAGATCGTCCTATTAACATGCTGTGATAATTGCTAATAGGCAGCCCAGTAGTTTGAGCGGATAACTGGGAGTCAAAGGTTCAAATCCTAGCAAAGTTTTCTTAATTACACTGACATTCATTTAAATAATGTGATCAGTTTTTATTTTTAGCAAACATTATAAGATTGAGAGGCTATTTTGATTAACTATTGAGCAATACAATGTGGAAGAACTCGGACAAACATGCACACACCTCCACTTTCTTGCCTGCCCTGATGGTGCCCTTTTCTGTCAGGCACCGGAACACAGGCTGCAACCTCAGATCCGCTGGATCGTCGCACCGCCACTGGAATGAGTAGGCTGCGTTGGTAGGGTTCATGATGTCGAAGGTTCTGGTAGAGACAGGAGTGCTAATAAGGCTTTTTTTGGAACAGAGCTGCGGTACAGGTTACTAACCAACAAGCACAATACTAACTAACAGTACGGAATGGTACGGAGAGGGACCACATTGTTTTCAGTCACATGTCAAATTGTTGCTTCAACACTCAATCATCATAAAAAAAAGAAACCGTAGTATTAGTAATATTACAAAGAAGTACTGAATCAGGAGAGCATGTCTCTATGGAATGATGCTGCGTTATGTTATATGTGTGAAGGAAGTGTTGGAGTACCTAGTGATGGTTGTGTTGAGTCCGACAGAGAAGAACTCGATGACCCTGGTGTTAGGGTCAAGTGTGGCCCTAGGAGGTGCCCCACGGGGGCCCCTAAGCTCAGGGTCTCTCTGGTTACTGCTGATGTAATCAGAGTCCACAAGGTCAAAGTGGCAGAAAGGGAGGAGGCTCCGGCCCTTTACAGCCATGGTTGGGCCCTGGTCATCCTTCAGGTTGGGTATACTGAAACACAACATCACAACGTACAAGACTGAGGCTTAAATGGTGTGAATGGAGAACGTTCTGGTCTCTTAAAAAAAAAAAAAAAAAAAATCAGGATCCGTCTGAACGAGACATTTTCCTGATAAAGCGCCATGTGGAAACTGACCTGCAGACTAGCCGCCCCTCAAACTCAGCCACCTCCAGAGGGGAGAATTTGATCAGGAAGACCTGCTTCTTCTTGGCTGCTATTATGCCAATGCTGGGTTCCACAGTGAAGGGAGGCAGATCGGGGTCCCCGGCGAGGAGGGGTGAGACACTTTCCAAAGAGCTCACTGGCCGGCTCCCTGAGCGACTTCCTGAGCGACTCAATGGCTGAGTGCCATTGCCCTGACCTGGGGAAAGACTTTCTGGTTCAGACTACTCAAACTTCGTTAGTGACCTTCGTTAGTGTATTTGTTAATCAAACATATAACTTATGAATTAGAGTAAATGGTATTTAAGTTTTGTAAAGGCCTGATAATGTCCTTCACCTTCTGGTAAGTTTGTATGCTTCTCAGAGAAGCTGACCCCCTTTCCATAGCTCTCCATTAACACCTGCCAGGAGAACTCCAGCTGAACACTGCCTTTATTCATCATCTGGAATCTATAAGAGAAAAAAAAATAATTATACACTGCCATGCTCTACAGCTTGAACAAATGTATTCAACAGTAGATGAGAAATACGGTATAACTTGATAATAATAATAATAATAATAATAATAATAATAATAATAATAATAATAATAATAATAATAATACAATGGCCACACACTCACTCAAAGACTCTAGTCTGGAAGAGGAGGGTGTCTTTAAAGCGGATGGCTTCAGCTTTGCATTCGAACTGGGCGTAATCAGCGATAGCACTGACTCGCAGAGCCAGCTCCCGAGTCGTGTTCTCCAGCACAGTGTGCGCAGGCTCTGGGTCAGTCTCGATCACCTGAGGTACAGCCAGTTAAGAGACACAGTCACCAAAATAAAACCTGGAGCGCTCTATTGTTCACATCACTCCCTCCCATCCAAGAAATATTACATTTATATAAGTAGACACTAATCCTGGTACCAAATGAAAAATGTCAGCAATATAGATAGATAGATAGATAGACAGATAGAAAAGAGGTTACCTTTTTCTTGGCAGGCCTGTGTGTTGCTGCTTGTCTCCCGATGTCCACCCATTTAACTGTACGCTGTCTATTGTCCCAGTCTGGCACCTGGTCCACAGGCTGCTGGAAGGATATCTTAGAGATCTTACACTTCACTAGCTGAGCTCTGAGGGTTACCGGAGTCTCAGTCCGAAATGTCATAGTGATATCCTTTGCACAGCCAGAATGGAGATGTCCAACCTAAGCAAGAGTATACAAAAATGTAATATAAAGCATTGCAAAATAGAAGTTTGAAAACATCAAGTAAAATATGAACAGCCAAAAGAACCTGTGGGGAGAACTTGAGCTGTGAGCTGTCCGCAGGCCACTCGAACCGCACTGCGTCTGCGTTGCTGTGATTGGTCATAGTGAAGGTCTCCTGATAGGCTCTCCCAATGTGACAGTATCCCAAGTAAACGTGTTCTGAATGGTTTGCTGAAATAGAACAGGTAAGTATAGTGTCATACCACTACTCAGGGGAGGAGGCAGAGGACGTTTGTATTGTCCAGTGTTTGTTTTCTTAATTTGTGAATATTATGCACAAATAAAATTACTTATAGATTTGTATGTGTTTGTCCAGTTATTGCGGCAGGAACTCAAAGATGTTCTGATATTCTTATTTTAATTATTTATGCAGTTGTGGCTGTGATACACATTGTATGAGGCATCACGTATTCTGCCGCTCTCACTTACTTCTATACAGATTTGTATGCTTTAATCAAACACAGGTATTTGCCCATATAGGCCACACAGCATCACTGCTGAATCCCCATCATTCATTCACAGCTGTGAACTCACTGTTTCTCTTACCTTCCTCTGTGTCCTGGTCTATCAATAACTCTGGAATGTCCCAGGTCTGTCCAGCTTTGTGGATGTTATCCAGGGTGATTTCATCCTGATATCCCTCTCCTAACAGCTGGACGATGGTCTCTTCATACTTGTTGTCGACCACCAGGAGACGCAGGGTCACTTTGTAGCGCTGAACTGCCAAAGGGCTGAACAGAAGCCCAAACTCTGCAGATTGCCCAGGGCTCAGGATGAGCGAGGATGTGTGTGCATTTCTCCCTGACAAAAACAGCAAAAACAATTAGTACAGAACAGCTCGCAATGCTATTACCCACCCTGTCTGAAAATGTACATGATGAAAAGCAAACACTGAACAGTGCAACTGAGGCTCTTTAGTGTTTTTTTCTGTTAAAAAAAAAAAAGACCAGGGAAGGATCTGCTTTGATGAATTAAACAACGATTACTGAGACCCATTAACTTCTAGATCAGCTGAATAAACCCTGAGGTTTGGCATCTCAATTGGGCTAATGGCAGGGTAAATGTTGGTTTAGGAACACTCTTACCTGACACGATTCTGTCATCCTCCTTCCTGGACTGGGATATGTAGGAACAGTGGGTGTTTGGAGCTGCTTGCAGAGTGAATGCTCCATGCTCATCCAGCAGGTCAATGTTAACCTACAAAAGAACATCACCAGCTGGCTGACATTGGACTGGCTTATATGTTAGTTAGCCTCACAGGTTAGTCTATGATTGCTTTTAACATTTTTTGTATTCTATAATGTACTGTAAAATAATCATATAATTTAAAGAACCAGCAAGAAACAATAACAGTTTATACTGGTGCTTTTCAATTTAAATGACCAATTTATTTACTAAAAGGTTTTGCAATATCCCTAAACTTCACAATATAAACAAAAAGTAACGTTGTAACCCAATCCCTCTCATGGTGAAAGGGCTGCTGTTCCTCTCACCTGGGCAGGGACATTGCTTTCGTTCTTCAGGACGAGAGGCAGTTTCTCAGAGCACCCCAGCAGCAGGCGCCTGAATATCAGCAGTGGGTTTCCTTTCTCGTTCCGCAGTGAAGGGCGAAGTACAGTCACTCGAGGAAGGTTCCCGTCCCCTGCTATATCGAACATCAATGACTTTGTCTTGGTAGGAGAGCCGGAACTAAAAGACACATGGACTGTGCTGCACATCAATACAACTCCAAATATATTTGCTATGCCTCACTAATGAACAGCAATACTTTCCAACCATACACAGTACAATCATCCAGAGGCACTTCTACTGAAAAAGTGTGCATAGCAAACTTTCAAATCCCCTCCACTGCACAAGGTGACAGCTCTTTTAAAATAAGGAAAACGCTACAGACAACGTAGTAACTTACTCTCTATTAAGTAATAATTCCCATTCCTTGTTGGAGGTAGTTAGTATCAACACATTTAAAAGAAGTCTGTTGTATTAAAAAATATTCGCCTTTATAGTGAGCAACAGAGGGAAGTATATGGGAAAGAGCTAACACATTCAGTCAGTTTGAATACAACAGAGTTTTTTACTACTGTATTATTCTTGGTAGTAGCATGGAGGCAACTGGATTTGGTTTTGATTGTTTGATGGACTGAAAACAAATGATAGTTTTGAGACATGCCTTTCGGGATACCTTGTGAATCCTTCAACGGCAGCTTCAAATATGCACTGGTAGTTCTGCATGGTTTGCGGGTTGAACGTCACCACAGCAAATGAATGTGAGTGACTCGGGACACTCATTCGCGTGGGTTCCACTTCAAATACTTCAGTGATACGAGCAGCAGCCTAAAAGAAATAATCTGTTCATATCTTCTGCAAAAGGAACATTTAGTAATCTTTTAAAAAAAAAATAAAAAATCTGATCATCTGTCATGGAAAGGAATGTATAATCTATTAAATAAATATGAAACATTTCTCTGTGCTACTTTCTTTAGTGTGTTTCTCAAGCAGAAATGTTATATTGTTATGGTATATGTGCAAGATCACAAAATCCGATTAGCAATACAACGGATGCAGAAAATAAGTGCATGACAACAATGGTGTTAGTAGTCACTTTTTTCATAAACCCTACCTTGCTAGATACAGGTTTCACTGTCAAGGACAGGTCGCAATGCACTTTTCCCGTGTTGATGATTTTAAACCGCGCTTTGACCTGCCGCCCCACCAGGACATTGTTGAACAGAAACTTGTTTTCATCCTCCACAAAGATCCCACCGCAGTCCATAGTCTGCAAGGACTGATAAAGGTTGATGTTCTTGCAGATCCTGTGCTCCTCAAAAATGGAGGCTATGTCATTCGTCACAATGCCTAGGAGCCAATACAGAAACAAAGGTGAAACAGCAATGGAAATTACATGTACAGCTATGGCCAAAAGTTTTGCATCACCTAGATTTTTAGGATTGAGATTTAGATATTTTATTTAACATCATGTAATCAAAGAAACTACAAAATAATATCGCAAACGTCTACTGGAAGCCATAATAGTACAGTATTTCATGTTAGATTTCAAAATGTCACACTTTTCCATTTTTGTTAGTTTTTCATTAAGTACCTTTATTGAAAACTACAAAGCGTTATGCAATTCAATATGTTAACGCAACATTATTGCAGGTTTCATTCGACTTTCTGAAGCAAAATGAGTTAATTCTATAGGATGATGTAAAACCTTTGGCCATAGCTGTAGATACAGTCCATCATATTGGACCCTGTCACCCAGCTGTGAAAATATTTCCACCAATTCTCTTAACACAGAAGCCTCCATCCTAACTCATCCCAGATGTGCTCAATTGTGCCTGCAATCAGGGGAAAGTGAAGGCTTTAGACAGCACAAGTCATCCTATGATTCAGCATGTACATGAGCATTATTCTTCAAGTCAAGATGCTGAATGAAAAGCACATTTTCCAATACACCAAAACACACAACCAATAGCTGTCACTCACCAACCACTGCTTATAGAGAGGTTCGTATACAGGTTTTATAAGCATGCTCTGCTCCCTTATGTTTTGGTGAGGACTCTCATTTCACACCTACTCTGTATGCAGGCCTCAGCCACAAGCCTATAGGCTATCCCACGTGGCTGGTCCTCAGGGTCTCGGTCAGAGATGTCAATGGCCACAAACTCCTCGCACTTCCCAGCCTGGTCTGCCGCACAGTCCACTGTTATGACCTGGTGACCCCCAGGGGCCAGGGTTCCGAACCCTGGGGAGACAGTGAACACCCCCACAGTGAACCGGGCCTGTGGAAACAGAGGCAAATATTACAATGTCTCGTATGACAAACTACTTACAGAACATGCAAACCGTGTACTGTGACCTTTTTCTTTAAAGTCTGAGGTAGTGTATAAATATATGTAAAATAAAATAATTCAGGACTGGAAGGGTTAAAAGCACTGGTATATGCTGGTAAAATTAAGTGAAGCTTTATTTATATAATTATATATTATAATGAGTAATTCCAGTAATAGCAATATTGAGTAATACCAGTATAATGAGTATAATGATCTTGGGTTTACACTGTACAAAGATTAAAAGAATTCACTGCAATGAAAGTGGGGCCGTTTTCCCCAGTGACCTTCGTTAAGTCAGTACCCACTTGAGGAGTGATGCCCATATCCTTCTGGATGGAATCGCTGCGCCTGGCTTTGCTGAGCAATTTCCCAGGGGCGTCCTCACAAGAACGGTTGCGCTTGGCAGGACCACTGAAGGAGGAATCAACAAAGACCAGCAACATCATGGCAACGTTACCAAAAAGATTTTAGCATGATAAATTTACTGGATTAGCTCATTCTATGTTCAGCTCCATTTCTTTTGATTAGTATTATTAATATCGAATACCTAATTGATTTACAAACAAGTATGGACCGCCTTCAATTATATATGCATTTTGTTTTTTTAAAGAATTTGTGTACCAAAAAAAATGGCAGCACTATTTTTTTTCTTGCCAGCTTCTTGCAGATGTATTTCAAGCTATTAGAAGAAGGAACATGTTTTAGCCATGATAGTGCCCTGCAAAAAGTAGGGATCCTTTCTGAAACATAGAGTTACTTACCCTTTCTTCTGTGTAAGCATGGGCAGCTCCTTCATCATTTTGAAGATGGTGTATTTTATTTCGAATTCCCCCTTGTTTTCGATGGTGAAAGTGCGGATTTTATGGATGCCAAACACGATGGCCCCGAAGTTGAGGTCATTACCCGGTACGAAGCTGTACTTGCTGAACAGAGAACGAATGGAGACCTTTACTGGAATGCAGGCTATGGTCTCTCCCCCTTCAGACACATTCGGCTCAATCACCTGGGTGAAACCATAAAATGTGCATTAGTTCTATATGCATATATTCTGCACCACTGCTGGCTTCTGGACGCCTTGCAAATCTGTTACATTTTTATTACTGTCTGAAAAAAGGGTACAACATGGTGAATAAAAACAGTAAACGTGTGATGCACAGTTGCACTGAACTATACCTTGCAGCGCAAGATGGCCTGGTCTTTAATCACCACCTCCTTGCGAGATCGGAAGAGGATCTGGACCTGCATGGGGCGATCACTGGGATTCAGAGTCCCCTTGTGGGGTTGGATGGTGAACAGAGAGTGCAGGTCAGGCATGTCAGGTTCTGTGGCCTCCAGAGTAAAACTGAAAAACAAGGCATGCCGAACACAACATCACAATACAGTGAGGTACCATCTGTTTGTACCACACATATTTAAACACTACCTTTTATTTCTGTGTTATGTGCTTCTTGCAAATCTCACAAAGGTAATATTGCTTGACTGGCACTGCATTTGTTCTGATCCTACCTGTACGCAATCTCATATTTGCCTTTATTCTTCAGAGAGACAGTCAGCTTTGCTTCTTCTGCTACTTTGATAACCCCAAAGTCAAGGCCACCATCAGTACCTGAACAATAAGAAAGGATAAGATAATTACAAGATACAAACTTCTTTACTTTCAACTTCTCCGAAAAACATACTTTAATAAACTAGGTGCATATCTGCATATTGAAGGTAGTACTCAAACTTTATAAAATAGCATAAACATTTTGTGATATTTATTGATCTATTACCGGACCAACTCATTTGGAATTTACTTCACAATGTCATGGCTCTATTTAAAACCAAGAACAACCAAGCTGAATTCCTTCTGTACAAGGATTTTGCCCGAAAGCGTACCTCTGGGGAAGCTCAGGTCCAACGCCACATCATAGGCCTCCGCATGGATCTGGATGTTTTCTGTATGAACGATACCAAGAATGTTTTCCACATCTGACACCTGGGAATCAGGAAAAAAATAAAATAAAATTAATTGAAAGACATAAAAAATTAATTACATTATCTTTTTGTAAGCACTTTATGTCCCAGATGTTTATTTATTTATTTATTTCATTTTTTTAATTCATTGTCTTAATGATTGGAACTTATTACAATTTAATATGAAAGTATATTTTGGTTTATGCAAGATATTACATTTGAATTCCTTGCGCATTGTTTTATCTTTTTTGTTCTGGTCAAAGTGACTTTCTAAAGAGTAAATTATGAATATCAATGGTAACAATAAGACAAGGGTAACTGGTTCAGTCTCGGGTACCTCGAGCCTGATGGCCTTTTTCAAGTTGATAGGTTTCACTGCCCTGAAGTGCATCTGTAGAGGGAATTCAGACTTGGGTTCGATTATCCCCTGGTCCTGGGTCACCAAGAATTCATCCCCCAACATTTCTAACCCACTAAGCTTCCAGGCCACAGGCAGCCGGTTGCTGTTTCTTAGGTGGATCGTCTTTGTATCCTTTCTGTGAAGGATAGTCTGTGATTAGTGCTAATCAGTGGCTGTAAAATGAGACAACAGTGTACTACTTCACATAAATGCTGCTATTATTTTTCTCAATAAATAGTAAATAGTAAAGTCTAGCTTTATTTTAAAAATGTTTTGGTTAGTATAGCAATTGATATATGTATGGTATAAACATCTAGCACCTGAGATAGTTTGGATACCAGATTGCTATCTTTCCCCCCCAAAAAAACATTTTAGTAGACCAGGGTGCAGGTTAAAAAAAAAAGTGTTTCGTGATTCCAACATCCACACGGGCGCACGCACACACACTAACATTATGACCTCTGACCTGTGCAGGAGGATTCTGTCAAAATGAATACTTTTCCGGTCTAGTTCCAGTTCGGGTCTCACTCCTTGGCAGGAGACCTTGAACAGCACTGGTTCTGGGTTTTCCTTGATGCAGCAAACCACAGAGTCCTCAAACACACCTGGGGCAGTAGGGTAAGCCCAGATAGACAGTTCCTGAGAAATAAAAAAACTTTTGTTACCAAGTGAACCACATTCAATTCAAATATGTTTGATCTGTAGTACTGTTACAGTTAATCACGTATGTGACAGCACGCAACGTATAATCTAACACAGGCATTTGGGGGAAAAAAGATGTATACACCATCCATTTATACAATCATGGCGGTCCCAGATACCTGTTTTTCATTGGGTTTGAGGGATATAGTAGGCGGGTCCAACAGGAAAGTGGTGGCTTTCGTGTCATGTTGGAAGCAGAAGAAAATCTCCGTATCGAAGGGGGAGTTGTTTTGGATCGTGAGCTTCTCCATGTTTTCTGGGTATTTCCCTTCCTTGTACCTGCCAAACAAAACCAGGTGGTTGTAAAAAAAAAAAAAAAAAGATGTACAGTTTAAAAAGTGTGTTTTAATAGACAATTTCACCATGTTGAGGATGTAAAATTAAAACTGCAGCAAAAAAAAACAATTTACAGTATTTACCTGTCTCTTGTTTTTCCACAGAGCAATGGGCCAAATTCAAACACATCTGTCTTCATAATGTATTTCTTGTGGATAATCTTGTCTGGCAGGCTCATCTTCTGACGATGAGCGAACACCACCCTAAAACAGGTGAGATAAGAAAATGTGTGCAGCGATAGAAAAGAGTAAAATGAGAGCTGAATGAGACTGCAACCCAGTGGCACTTACCTGGGGTCCCTGTTGATTGATGGGAAGGCACACACTCCTCTGCAGTAAAGTTGATAGCGTCTCTTGGTCCCTGTCAGCTCAAAGTTCAGGGTCTGGTCAAACGTGCCCACCAAAGTGGAGTTGAAGTGAATTCTCAGAGTGACCTCTCCGTTCGGTGGGACGAGCCAGCGAAAGGTGGTCAGCCTGAGGGAGACACAGCAAACTGGACTGCTAGTGATCAAGTCATAAACTTAACTTGGGGTGTAACTTGTTTCAATTTTGTCTTTGAACAAAATTGTACATCATGAAATGTTTTTTTGATCTCATTATGCATCATACGAGAAGCCCATCGGGACCATTACATAAATCATGATACACATCATATCAAAGTCCTGTAATAGACCTGGCTGGTATTAATCATGACACACATCACATCGCAGTACTGTAATAGACCTGGCTGGTATTAATCATGATACACATCACATCGCAGTACTGTAATAGACCTGGCTGGTATTAATCATGACACACATCACATCGCAGTACTGTAATAGACCTTTGCTGGTATTAATCATGACACACATCACATCGCAGTACTGTAATAGACCTGGCTGGTATTAATCATGATACACATCGCAGTACTGTAATAGACCTGGCTGGTATTAATCATGACACACATCACATCGCAGTACTGTAATTGACCTGGCTGGTATTAATCATGATACACATCACATCGCAACATTGTAATTGACCTGGCTGGTATTAATCATGATACACATCACATCGCAGTACTGTAATAGACCTGGCTGGTATTAGTCATGATACACATCACATCGCAGTACTGTAATAGACCTGGCTGGTATTAATCATGATACACATCACATCGTATACTGTAATACTGTGGTATTATCATGATACACATCACATCGCAGTACTGTAATAGACCTGGCTGGTATTAATCATGATACACATCACATCGCAGTACTGTAATAGACCTGGCTGGTATTAATCATGATACACATCACATCGCAGTACTGTAATAGACCTGGCTGGTATTAATCATGATACACATCACATCGCTGTAATAGACCTGGCTGGTATTAATCATGATACACATCACATCGCAGTACTGTAATAGACCTGGCTGGTATTAATCATGATACACATCACATCGCAGTACTGTAATAGACCTGGCTGGTATTAGTCATGATACACATCACATCGGGCTGGTATTAATCATGATACACATCACATCGCAGTACTGTAATAGACCTGGCTGGTATTAATCATGATACACATCACATCGCAGTACTGTAATAGACCTGGCTGGTATTAATCATGATACACATCACATCGCAGTACTGTAATAGACCTGGCTGGTATTAGTCATGATACACATCACATCGCAGTACTGTAATAGACCTGGCTGGTATTAGTCATGATACACAATGTATTGTAGTACTGTAATTTATCTGGCTGTTATTAGTCATGATACACATCATATCGCAGTACTGTAATAGACCTGGCTGGTATTAATCATGATACACATCACATCGCAGTACTGTAATAGACCTGGCTGGTATTAATCATGATACACATCACATCGCAGTACTGTAATAGACCTGGCTGGTATTAATCATGACACACATCACATCGCAGTACTGTAATAGACCTGGCTGGTATTAATCATGATACACATCACATCACAGTACTGTAATAGACCTGGCTGGTTTCTACAAGTTTCTCAATAGAAGATACATTTCTCTTCACTTTTTTCTAACCCTTGTTACAGCAGTTTTGAACAGGCTGTAAGGTGGCAGTGGGCTGGCGTGTGTACCTCTGGCTCTTGTCCTGGAGGGTTTCTCCGGTGATACTGCCCTGATCAGCGTCAGATACGGGGGTCAGAGCGCCGAGTGACGGTGAGTGGGTGTCACCCGCCCGTTGGCCCTTCCTGGTGGTTGTACGGCGCTTCTGGGTGTCAACCTTCTCTTTCTTCAAACGGCCCCTGGTAGGAGTTACCGCATCCTCCTGAAAACGTTACAGTGCATATACACAAGATATATATAGATATATATATATAGACACACACACACACACACACACACACACTGCATGTATACTGCTAATGTTTCTTTCAAACCATTAAGCTAACGATCAATAATATCCACTGCAAATCAGGTGCCACTCTGTAAAGAGTATTATTTTTAATAAACCCTTTAAATGTGAAGTGTTTGCAGTGACAGAGGAATGTCAGCCATACATCATATAGAACATGATCCTGAAGTAGAATTTGCCCTTCCTTTTGCCTGAAAGTCTACCTTGAGGATGCTGATAGAGCCCATTGAATCCATTTCGAGTTCTGCCTCCTTCTTGTCCTCCACAACATCCTCCGACGATGGCACCAAGAATTCGAAATGGCTCAGGTTATCCTGGCCATTCGGGGGTGTCCTCTTCCCAGGGTAAGGCACCACTGCAAAGATTGTTGAAGGTGGTATTGGAGGGCCTTTGGGACCCTGCCCAAGGCCATCTAAAACCTAGAAAGAGAAAAAGAAGGAAAAGGTATCTTTCTAAAGATTTTATAATACATATTTAAAAAAAAAACATTCTGACAATTTAATTACAGCCAACTGTTAGCTGTTGTGTTTTATGTGCAATATGGATGTTATCAGTTCAGTGGGTGTTGTACTGTATATACAGTGTCAGTGTATAATAAGCTATCGCTAAAAAGAGTTGATACATGTTTTTGCCAGTGGACGAATGTTGACTGCACATATAGCAACGGTACCTCATCAAATGGAGGCAGCTTCCTGCTCTCAAGGATCTTCTGTCCGCTGGGGTTGTCTTGGCCAATGACGTTCAATAGGATGTGGGGTACCCCCACTTCGCCCCTGGCCTCTAGCTGCTCCTCTGCTTCCACCCCATCTCCGTCTGCCGTCTGCGGGCTGGGGGCTGGGGAGAGGAAGGCCTTGATCTCTCCGTCCACTTTCAGCTTGTCTATCTTCTCTTTTTCCAGCCGTTCTTTCTCTGCCCTCTCCTTCTCCCGTTCCTTCCTTCCCTTCTTGCCCGAGGGGACTGTTCGCTCTGGGCCTGGTCGCTCTGGAACTGGTCTCTCAGGGATGGGCTCCTCCCCCTCCTGTGGGGTCTCATCAGGGGTGACTGGGCGGATTAGGATCCCCTGCACCCGGTCCCAGTAGTCCAGAGTCTGGGAGATAGCTTTCAGGCTGTGATTGTACAGTTTGAACCTTTGCACGAGCAGCTTCTCACCCTCACTCATTGGCTCCTTCTCAGCCTCCTCGGGAGAGGAGGGGTTCACCTCAGGAGGAGCAGCTTTGCCATCCTTTCCCTCTTTGATCTTTTTCTTCTTGTTCCCGTCCTCTACGTCACTGGGTTCGGTGGGAAGGGATTCAGGCTTTTCCTGGTAGGACATTTTTCTTTCGCCAATGAACTGTTCCATCTTTGTGTCTGAGCGCCCCCCAGAATTGATTGTCGCCTATGAAAGTTAACAGGGTCAATTTTGAATGTGTTTCTCTATTTGTAAATCTGTAAAAATAAAGGGAATGGGTTCTGATTGCGTGCTGTACCTGTTTAACACCCTGCTGGCTCTTCTTCCCTAGCAGCTGATCCTCTTTGCTCAGCTCCTTCAATTTTCCTTTCTTGTTCTTCTTCTTCATCTCCTCCTCCTCTCGCAGCCTCTCCAGCTCCTCTTGCTGCCTCCTCTCCTCCATCTCACGTTCCAGCTTGAGTTGCTCCCTGATGGGATGGGACACAAAAACAGAGGGCTCAAAGCTCACAGGGACAGTAAAGACAGTAGTTCGTATTCATGTAGGCCCATTCCACATCATAAATTGTTATAGCAACATTAAGGACTGTACAGCAACATTAAGCGAGTGCTCCAAACTGAAACACACATAACGTGGAATAGGCCTGTAACTGAAAGCATTGCATATGTCATATAGTAGAAACAAAATGCTATTAGCACATATTAGCAGTGAAAACAGTTTTGCGAGTTCTGTGTGTAATGAAATGACTGTCATGGTGATTTTAAAGAGAGATACAATACAGCTGAGCTTGTATTCCGTGAAGGAGTAAGGAAGCCTGTGGGGTGTACTGACCTGCGCTTGCGTTCTCGTATCTCATCCAAACGCCTGCGGTCGATCCTGGCTCTCTCTTCATCTGAAAGCGCATCATACTCCTCCTCATCCATCTCCTCCATACGCACCTTTTCCCTCTCAATACTCTCCTTCAGCAATCGCTCTGAGAGGGGAAAGCAGATTTGAAATGGCAAAGGTAACGCCCTGACCATCTTTAACAATGCCTATTTACGATGAAAAGGCATCAATCAACCAATCAATCTTTATTTTATATAGATTTAATCTTTATATCTAAAAGTGTACTAACTTTTAAGCCACAAAAGCAGTAACTACATTGTTTTATAAAATCAGCATGACCTTACGTCCCCCTTTAGCTGGCCCTACCTTGTTCCTCTGTCTGGGCTTTTTCTCTGGCTTTGAAGGCTGTGTAGTCGTGCTTGAGGTTGATCAGGTAGATGTACCGGCGGTTGTTGAGAGCTTTCAGGATGGCATGGAGAGTGCTTGTCATTGAGCGGGAGTACAGGGTCTCCAGGCTGTCAAACACCATTCCTCTGTGACAGTCATTAAGCTGAGGAGAGAGAAAAAGGTAACAGAATACACAACAGGGTGCTCTGACATTGTGAATGAGGCACTGGTCTTTATAGAAGTTGACCCACATGGGAAAATATAAAGAACAGATGGATTTAGGAACAGTAACAAAACCAGGTTTGCGTTGAAGGTGGTGGGATTTGTACACATCATAACCAACTGTTGTTTAGCCTGTAAGCTGTGTCTTAGCCCCTGGACACACTGCAGAGTTCACCACTCCTGTACCTCATCAAGCAGCTCCGGTCTGGAATCCAGAAGGTGCTGGACCAGTGAGGGTCTTGGTCAGTATAAGTCTTTATTGGCTGATGAAGATGCAGACTCTTCCCCTACAGATTTCTCCCCTGTCACTTTTCTTGCTCTTCACACACTTGTACTGTACCTGCAGCCTCTCGGCCAGAATATCCACCAGCAGCTCTTCAGGCAGGGTGCAGCTCAGGAGCCCCAGCTCTCCTGCCACACTGGCACTGACACTCAGCCTGCGCTGAGGCAGCCCTGCAGGGACCGGGACACTGACGCTCTGCAACACAAACATCAGGGACTCAAACAACAGGTGAGTATAAGAGGTGGAGTGGACTCATTAAAGCCACAGCAAATACCAGACAAATTATAATACAATCCATTTCCAGCTCAAGTGGATTTCCTACAAAGCAAGCCAACATGCTTAGCATTTCATTTTAATGTTCTTTTTTCTTTACATAAAAAGCAGAATTCAAATTCACATGAAAGCATATGACATAAATATGTGTAACATGTCATGTACTCATCTATGGTACGCTGAGCTTTTAGAACAATAGTGTACAGCAGGTGTTTAATTCTGCTACCACTGTAGAAGTTTTTCTTTTTTCTTATTAAAAAATCTAATCATAAAAAACAACCCAATTAAAATGGTGTTTTGGGAAAACTGGTGCTGATATAGAAATCCCTGTGGATGCAATTATAATAATGCACTTCATAGATGAGGCAATGTGTGGACTGATAATTTTAATAGCTGTCTAGATGGCCAGGACAAGACGTATTCAGTTTACAGTGGAAGGGTCACAGCCAGCAGCTTCACGCACAGTACCTGTGAGACAGCGACGTGCTCAGAGGTTTGCTGTTTGTGGGTGTGGGAGCTCTCTGTTTTCCCTTTGCCCCCCACGGTGCTGGCTTTGTTGCGGGTGGAGATAGAGGAGTGAGGCCCCTGTTTGCCCTCGCTGGTCTGGCTGCCCTCTGCTGTGTGTTTGGTAACTGCCTCGACACTGAGAAAGCCAGGAGCCTGAGTCCCTGCTATTGCTGCCTCTGCAGCCGCCTGGGCAGCTGATCAAGAACAAATGCAAACCATTACTCATCATTCACAGTCACAAACTGCTTGAAGGACCGTCTGTATCGGCTCTAAAGTACACAGGTATTACATATATATATATATATAATATATATATATATATATATATATATATATATATATATATATATATATATATAATTGCAAATCCAAAGAAGTTCCCCTAGAAAGCATTTTGTAGTTTTGCATTGCATGAGGATTTATATATTTAGCATGTCAAGTCATCTGGATATAAATAGCATGGGGTCTTTTGAAGAAAGTGCAAATGTACATGCACATTTTCAGAGAGGAGAGACATATTTCACTGTTTTATTCATGAACATCCTGTGAGTGAATCCAACTCATAATGGAATTAAAAAAAAAAAAAAAAAAAAAAATCAACACATAAATACATTTAAATAAATAAATAAATAAATAAATAAATAAATAAAAACAAACAAACAAACAAATACAAAATCAGTGCAGACATCTGTCCTTTAAAACGCTTTAATAAAAAATATGAAGCAATAAATTTCCTTATCCTACTGCCATTAAGACCTTAGAGTATTTGCCTGCCTTTCAGCTTGGGATCAATCCCAGAATGCAGGCTGCCATGCAGCTATTTTGAGAGGCAAGTTGTAAAAGCATCCTGGAGACTTTAAAATTACAATAAATTAAATGCTGAATTGTAGCCTGTGCTCTGTGCAAAGTCCCTTGGCGAAAGGCAGATTTTGTTTTGCAGACATTGCAATACAGGAACTGTGCACTCACCAGCATCCTCTGCTTTCTTCTGTGCTTGCTCCACAGCAGCCCTGGCACACAGCTCTCGAGCCCGCAGACCGACAGGGCTGTTCCCATTTGAGACAGCTTCCAGTACCACGCTGTCAATGTTCAAACAGGGAGTGCCGTAGTGCTTCGCCAGGGTCACCGCCGTACTGGTTTTCCCTGTTAAAAAAAAAAAATAAAAAATATACACTGTATTTAGTTAGCGATATAAAATACATTTCCATACTTCCAGGAGGAGTTCAGTTGATAATAATTCTTTCTATAACCTTCATTAGTTTAAGATTACTAAAAGCAAGCAGGAATAAATAATTAGAGCAGGTGCAGTATTCTGAATGTATTCTGACCTTAAACCAGAGACTAAGGAGGATTTCTCTACCTGGGTGTCACCTTTGACTAATTCAGCAGATGGGCTAACCATTGTGTTTTGGAAAAAGGTTGGATTCTCCTAACCAGCTGACAGGTGGCTTGTCTGCCACCACAGTTCTCCCATACACTTCTGTCCTAGAGGAATGAACTCAGTCATAAACTAAAGCAAAGACCTGCGATTCAAAGATGCTAATTCTAACAGCTATGCTGTCTGTTTAGTACACAACCTGTCACTGGCGTAATTTACAAGGGGGACGCAGGGGCAATCGTGACACCATTTCAGACATCTATGATCTCAATACTATAAAAACATTTTCTATTTGAACACTGGGATCTTATTGGTCGTAGAGTAACTGTGAATACCCCTGTCCTCCGAAGAGTTCACGACACCAATCTGAATGAAATGAACGTTTACTTTTAATTGTATTACTATATACCCTAGCTACAGAAACTGCCCATCCCACCCACACACACTTTTGAAACCAAAGTTGTGTCACTGCAACCTGATTGTTCTGCTTACGGATGACCCATTGTTGCAAGCCTTACCTGACAGAGGGGCTCCGTGCACTATGATGGCAATGCCTCTTCTGTTTCTCGCAGCGAGGCCCTCAGGGGAGAGGTCGATGCCCATGTACTTGGCTATGACCTTTGAGACAGGGGTCGTATCCAAATCTCCCACCCCAACACTGCTGCTGCTTTCAGTAACCGCTGCCTTTGTGTCTTTGGAAAAAAAACAAAAAACATAACTTTATTTTTACTGAATATTCTACATATCAAAAAGTATTTCATCACGATCATTAAGTTTTGGTTTACTTAAACACACAGCTTGTTTTGAATGCAATACCTGAAGCTCTTTCCCCCCTCATCTCCTCATCTGCCTCCTCGCTCTGGGTGTCTGTTGGCCGCTGGGTGTCACTCTCCTCCAGACTGGGGGCTCCAGTTAGGTCTCGCCTCTCCCCTTCTCGCCTCTCCCCTTGCTCAGACACACTTCTGTCTTCCTCCTCCTTCTTTGAACCTGGGGACCAAATCAGCCTGCCTCTTAACTGCACCTTCAAAACAATCCCATTTTCCTTTCCAATAGATCCCTAGCCTAATGAACCCATTTGATTGTGTTGGCTGACTCAGCAGCAGCCCTGGTGTCTGTATACAGAAAGTGTCATGTGGAATTGAACTGGTTTACCTCCTTCCTGCTTGGGCTGCTCCTCTCTCACTCTCCTTAGCTCCTCAAAGTACTCCAGGATTTCAGTGGGCAGCTTCTCCCCTGGGGCCCGGGGGGGTAACAGCATGATGTTGTGACAATCGTACCCCTTAATCATCCGCAGAATCTGAATTGGAGTCAAAGCGTGTCAGTGAAAAATATGGGCGGAAAACTAAATCATATCATCAATCAATAACTGCAATATTTTATGACTTGGCATTTTTTTTGCACTAAGCACTGACAATTATTTTCTAGCTAAAATGTAAGTATGTTACCATGGCTTTATACTTTACACTGACTAAATGGGGCACAATGAGAAAGTTTCCTACTTATTGCACGAGACAATATCCTGTGCTGTCTGATTTCAATCTGACCCAGAGTGCCCTAGTGCCCAGGGGGTAATACAAGTTAAAGGGGATGAAGGAGGGTCCCACCTTTTCCTCCTCCAGGTACTGCTTGTCATACTCCAGGGCGTAGAATTCAATGGGGAAAGCACAGGGATTCTTCACCAGCACATCCACATCGTCACCATTGTTGTGGGGCAGGATCGGTCCGAACTCCAGCACAGTGGGGCTGAAATCAAGCCGCAGCTCTAGACCCTTGCCCTGGGCTAACAGCATCACCCGGTGGCTGCTCTGGGAAATGCACAGAGCTAGACGCTGACTGTACAGTTTCTTTTAAAAAAAAAAAAAAATAAATAAATAAATAAATAAGTTGCATTTAATGGCAACTAAGAAATCCTTTTTTTCATCAAAATAAATGACAGGTCAGGTGGTCCCTACCTCTTCTGCAGGGCTGAATTTGACCTGGATGTTGATTCGCTCTCCTGGCAGCAGCACTCCAGAAGGGGGCAGCATTTCAAACACTAGAGGTTCAGCCTTCAACTCCTGTCTTGCCTTGCGTCGCAGGTGGAGGGGAACATACTTGTCAATCTGTTTGACACAAAAAAAAACATTACAATAAAACAGCAGCACAGTACATGTGTTCTTTACAGGAACTGCACATCATAGGACATATATATAATGATTATGATGGATACACTACACATTGTATGCAATACAGTGCCCCCCCCACCCACAAATAATTAATTTGGTCATATATTTACCTGTATAAGGGCCTCCCACTAAATCACTGTTTTCAATATTTCACTATTTCACAGCGAAATGAAGCGGGAGCACTGCAGTCAAACTGGCTTCACTGGATATCTATGGACATTGACACAGACAGTGAAAAGTGTTTTTGCTGGGGGATCCTGTTATTTACCTTTTTCATGGTCTTTTCCCCCTCATTGACTGCCCATTCACAGGTGACTTGCAGGTGGTTGTAAAGCTGTACTGTCATCACTTTGCACTGCCCACACTGTACTGTGCCAAACTCTAGTTTATCAGTGGAGACAGTGAGGGACGGCAAGGTCACGACAGCAAGCAACCGGACATGAATCGTCGGCCCTCCCAAAACCTGAAGAACACAGGTAACAAAGATATGTTAGCATTACTTCAACATGCAAGGTGCAAGATATTATCACAGCCTACTAGTAATACAAAGAAGTCAATACATTCATATAAGGTCTTGAACCCTTGCCAACCACTGAGCCCCTTATGCTCACACGCCCACCTGTATTGGCATCAGTACATCGATCTCTCCCAGGTTGAGATTGGCCCCTCGGGGATCGAACCTCACTTCAAATGTTTCTGTCTCACAGTAGGGCAGATTCTTCACCCTGTCTAGCTCTGTGCTGAAACCTGGAAGAAAAAAAATATACATATATCACTTTATCTAAGAAAAGATTTTTGAGCATTACCTTGTCTTAAAGGTGTAATACCCAACTGGCATTTCATTATATGAGCAAACCTATAGAGTATTGTTTTAATATGTTTTCTTGTATGGACAGATGTTTGTTTTTAGGAAAACTTGTGACTCTTATAACATGTGAACAACTTGCTGGATTCATTTCAGCAATGAAGTCCGAGCACACACCTGAGGACAAGCCCACTCCTTACCGTTGTTAGCGAGGTTGCGCCTGTCTGCATGGAAGGAAACTGGGAGTGGCCCTGTGTTGGTCACCTTAACGATGTGAGTGCACACATTGCCATGAATCACATAGCCAAATTCCAGGGTGTATTCAGCTAAGCAGCATCTGTATTAAAAGCACAAGGCAAGAATGATCTAGCGGGAAAGGCATTAGAAACCATTTCTTTCCTGGCAATTTACACCTTTTTACTGCTGACACGACAGGCCCTCTGGGTGATAAGAATAATAATCACCCTCCACTTAATGCATGTAAAAAATGATCTGACAACATAATTGTGGCGTCCTAATAAAGACTAGCGGTAATTGGTTACCTGGACAGTTTCTTGCGCCATTGCTGGATGGGGTTGGAGTCTTCACTGCAGGAAGAGATGAACCTCTCCTGTTCCAGGGCGTGTTCCTTCATCAGCAAACGCTCCACTTCCATCTGGAGCAGGGAGTCATACTGGACACACAAGGCAAACAGGAAATGTTATCGCAAGCTCTTACTGCATAACTTATTTATCTAGGTTCACAATAGGTACTGTAGGAAGCTTACGAAGCCAAGCCAAGCAGTAACCATTATATTGCTCTTGTGCTGGAATCACATAATGACTCTGTATGTTTGTTACTCACAGATGTAATGTAATCTTCTGAAGACTGGTCTCCTGTCACTGTCCCTGGCCGGCTGTACGCCTCCTCCTTCCATCTCTCTCTCTCCAGAGATCCCTTTGCCTCTTTTAGCATGGTGCTGTAACACTTGTTACCTACAGAGGGGGAAGAGGTGGGGGAAGGAGGGTAGCAAAAACAGGTAAACGGTCATAAAACGTGTAGGACATGTTTAAACCATAAACTAACAGACAATTATTAAACCCTACTTGTAAGATTTCTGGGTAGATCCAGGTAGATCCTGGGGAAAATGCCCTCTCCCCTCACAGAGATGCTATCTGGTTCGAAGTAGGACACCTGCATCTCAAAGCTCTTGTGGAAATGCTCTGGAACCCCAGGGAGGTAAAACACAGACAGCGTCTGTTCTGAATTAGCCTCAATAAAGCCCTACATAGAAAAAGATAAGTTGATGGTAGTAAAGGAAACAAACACAATGAAGCAAGCTGTTTGAAGTGATGTGTTGGGCCTTTTAGCACACTGATGGAGTGAATCAATTTTCCTGATGCTTGACCTCTCCTTATACTCACTGAAGAAGGGATGACCAGTGGGAGTCCAGGTCGAGGATTGTTGGGAGAGGAGTCCAGCTGGACGCTGAGTGTGCTGAACACAAAACCAACCTTCCCTATGTTCTTCAGTGTAATCTCAGCTTCTGCCACGTGGTCAAACAGCTGGACAGAGATACAAACGACAGAGCTCGTCAAACATACTGCAGAGGCTGAAACAATGGCTGAAGTAAGGGCTGAATTCTGTTTATTAGGCTTTTCTGGGAATGGTGTAATCCAGCTTTATTTATTAATATTTAAATAAGAGTAAATTACCATGTTAATGTACATGCTTTAAAACACATTATTATACTTCAGTAATAACAGAACAAGAAAATATCCACTGCTGGTAAAAAGTAAAGAAACATTTGTACCAGCTGCCCGTAGTCTATCTCCTTCCTGTCGAAGGCATATCTGACCAGCGACGCTTCACCCTTCAGTGAGATTTCATAGGTGGGCCCCCCCTCCACCTCGCACAGAGCCAGCACCTGACTGCTGATATCTGCGTGGCCGTAGAACGTGAAGTCGATCTGCTGGGTCTCGTTGGGCTGCAGGATCCCATACAGCGGCAAAATATCAAACACCTGCCAAAGGGAGGGAAGCCACACCTTCAAAGCCAGGTCACTGAGCATAACCTAATGACATCTATACAGTAGAGTCCTTGCAATGACCACAATGTGAGTCTGCAACAGCAGGACTTGGAGTAATCTGGTGCCAGGCTGATTCAGTTTACTTTCTCTGTGAATTACCCAGACATAACGAATACCCTTGATATAAAACAAGGTACTGGATCTTACCTCTTCCACACCAGTAGTGTGATGTTCCTCCTGATGCTGGTATAGCGGCATGCTTGTGAAATCCTGGTTGTAAGATAGAGACAGTCTGTCTGCTTCCCTTGACCCTATAGGCTGAAGTTAAAATAAAACAAACAAAAACACAAGTCATACTGAAGCAATAAAGTTCTAACACTTTTGTTTATATTTGACTATATTTGTTTATAATATTTCACTTTATAATCTATAATAATAGAAAAAAATGGCTTATTAATGGATGTATTATACAGCAATCAAGAATAATGTAGTCATTTACATATCCAACCTGTCCTTGGAGATTAACTTGATATGAGTGTGATATATTATAAGAACATAAAACAGTTTACAAACAAGAGGAGGCCATTTGGCCCATCTTGCTCGTTTGGTTTTTAGTAGCTTTTTTTCCAGAATCTCATCAAGCAGCTTCTTGAAGGATCCCAGGGTGTCGGCTTCAACAACATTACTGCGGAGTTGGTTCCAGACACCCACAATTCTGTGTAAAAATGTATGTCCTATTTTCTGTTCTGAATGCCCATTTATCTAATCTCCATTTGTGACTCCTGGTCGTTTCTTTTTTCAGGTCAAAAAAGTCCATTGGCTGGACATTGTCAATACCTTTTAGAATTTTGAATGGCGCTGGTGGATGCAAGAAACACTACATAGATCAAATCTATATGATATCTGAAGGTGCAGTTACAGTATACTCCCGTACCTCTCTCATCAGGCTGTGGGCGCTAAGACAAGGCAAAAGGTATTTAGGGGAACCTGCTCCCTCTCTTCTCTCGTTCTCTGCATCAGTCTTCTCCACCTCATCTGCCTCCTCTTCTGCATAGGCAAAGGTCAGTTTGGGAACCTCGACCTCTCTAAAAATAAAATTATAAATCAGTCATTTCTTTGAGTAAACCTGCATTCCATTATCACTTCTTCGGAACTCAATACACACTTAACCATTCTGTTCCTCTAGTCCTCTTATTGTCTCAATGTAACTTTCCTTCTATCAATATATTTACAATACGTAACATTTTAATAAACATAGATGTGTAAACTGCTCTTTGATTTACCACTGAAGATGCTGTATGTGTGTGAACACATTTTTATAAACCAAGTAAGCCGGTTAAAGTCAGCAGGTGGCACTGTTGTATGTAGAATTCCTAACAAAATCTGATACAGGTCACACAACAGAAGAGCACTTCTCTGTATGTAGCTTCAGCACCTTGGAGAACGATGATTACACCTCTCACCTCAAGCCTCAAAATGTTTATTCTGAAGTTGCACATTGGACCAGGCTTTATGTTATCTTTAAATTATATAACAAAGTCAATACATAAATGCTAGACCCATTTCTGTCCTTCTCGTTATGTGATATTCCCACTCCAGCAGACCACATTGTTCAATGACTGGGGTGAACACAATCTCCTGACCTGTTTGAATCTGTTATGGCATAATCACCCCCCCTCATTCTCTGTTCCCTCTGCTCCTCTGTCTTTTCCTCAGTTTGGTTTTGTTCCTGACATCTGGGGATAGTAAGGTGAATGAAATACCAAGTCATCAACAATACAGATAAATCCACTGCTTTGCTTATTCAAAGAACAGCTTTCTAATCCCACTGTGTTATTTTTACTTTTATTTTTAAAATGTACTTACAGTTGTATAGTGTGTTTTTGTGCACAATTAGGAAAAAAAACACATGAGATAGTAGTAATAGTATATACTGCACTCCACATTGACGTGGGAGGCCTTTGCTCTGTTGATTTTTTGTAATGCAAATTAAAAGTGCAAATAATTAAATCTCCTTCCCTGTACCTTTGCATTGACTTAAAATAAAAACTTAAAATGAAGAGTGTTTCGAAGTACAGTATGCTTCTTCATAAACCTTTCATAGATGGAAGATCTTCCCAGAAGTATTGGGTTACGTTCAACTGCATTACTTTACCAGCAGATCTGTTTTGTAAAGCACCAGCACTGTACGAGGTATCTATCGTGTGTGTATGTGTGTTAGTCCCTCATGAGCATGCATGCCCCTGCACTCATGCACTGTGCTCTGTAACATGTTACAGTGCACAGTCTGACCAGGACTGCAGTGTCTGATTTCCACTTGACTAAACAGGAGCTAGTCTACCATGCTCTGCAAATTCAATAAAATGTACACATTTTATGTAAGATCTCACTCAGTCCCAGTGATGTGCAAAAAAACAAAAAAAAATAAAAAGAAAATAAAAACAACAGAATAGTATGGTGGATTTTTGTTTTGTTTCCTTTTAAGCACAAATCTATTTACATTCTCTTCAGTCCCAGCTGTGGTCAAAGGTTTGTAACTGCATTGATCCTTATTTATTCTTTCAAGTGATGACATACTGCAATGTTTATGTGTACTGATCAACCAATTGCCTGCAGCCCAAAGAGTTCATGTCTTAAGGACATTTTAAGATGTAACTTTGTCAGCTGTTGGTAATGTCAGCTGTTGTGCTGCTGTAAGCGCTGCGGCTGTGTCAGAAAATGAATGCTGGCCTTGCTCAAAAAATGTAGACGAGAACAAAACAAGCCTGAAGTCAATATGCTTTCCTTTTAATGATTCAATTGCTTTTCCAACGCAAACCTGCTCAGGTGTGAAACTCTGGTTGTGCAAGGTCATTTCAGACACATTCATTAAAGTAAAGTGTGCTTGCTGGCATGACTTGTTGCAGGGTCTTAGTCATGAAACCATAAATACTTTCTTTGCTACTGATTGACAAATTCAAAGTGAGTATGCATAATGGACACATTTTAAATCATGCCACAGGTCTGTTTTGAAGAGATGGCATTTGTGACAGCTCTTGGGAATACTGATAAAAAATGGTCTCTAACCAAAAGGGTTTTTTCAATTAATTTGAAAGGCAAATATACAGTAGAGAAATAAATGTACCAAACACTCCATTAATTTGTTGCCTAGTATTTCCTGGTATCTGAATTTTGATGTGCCATTTTCACATTTAATTATGACGCTGAGGATGTGGCACATTTACTGGAACTATTATCTAAAGTAGTTTCTTTAATTCAGTTTCTTTAAAATGTGAACACTGTTGTGTGTGTATGTATGTGTGTATGTGTGTGTGTGTGTATATATATATATATATATATATATATATATATATATATATATATATATATATATATATATATATATATATACACACACACACACACATACACACACTAGAGGGGCTTTCAGGGTTTCTGTGACCGAAGAAATCCAAGATGGAATTGTTTTCCTGTAACTCACTGAAGAGGTCCATCTATTATTTTTTTTATAATACATGGATACCCTTGTGATGCTAATACTAAAGAAGACAAGGTCAGCAGTACAGTTCTTTTTTTTTTTTTTTAATAGTGTTTTTCAGTGCTGTACAGAAGTTCTATGTCGTTATCTGTTTAGTTTCTCTGAGATACAAACCAGCTTTACATTTTTTTTTTTTTTTTTTTAAGTATTCTCACTTTATTGATCATTAATGAACATTTCTGTATTGTGGGTGTTGTCGAGTGATTGAAAACGAGAAATTTTGTGTTTGAATTGTGGTCTCATGGAGTCGAATAGGTTAAAGTTCACGTATCATAGAGGAATTAAGACTTTTTTACGTCACTACTGTGGTATTATGCCTTTTTTTAGAATGGCTCAGGATGTAAATATAGCCTTCATCCATGTATTATATATAAGTCTCTTTGCTACCTCTCGTGTTTTATGGTGCAAATCAATTTGCTAACACATATGGAAAATGCTACTGAATGTCGCCAAAGAACAGGGAATGGGAAAATGATGCAGATTATAAAATAGCGTAGTGTGTTTTGACCAAATCTACCACTCAAGACTGATATTCTTACCTGATCTTGTTCTCCCAGTCATCTACCAGGAAGGACCAGCGATATTTGACAGGAAGGGGGCTGTGGTTGGACATGTAAACGGTCCTCAGGACCTCAGTGTCGTTGAGGATGCAGCCGAAGTCGACCTCCATGCTGGAGAAGTGCAGGTTGGGGAAGTGGACCTCCCCACGCAGGGATATGTAGTCTTTCTGCGGGTGCTCGAGGTACTGGAATACCAAACACTCCTCCACCACCCGCGTGTAGCAGTCCTCCCGGTAAGAGGGCTCAAACTGGACCCACAGCTCCACCTCCTCACCCACACTCAGCAAAAGTGTCTAGAGGGAAAGAGGTAGAGGAGTAATATAAAGACTTTAGGGGAGATATCACCTATATTGAATGATGCTTCTCATCTGTCTGCCCAAAAATCTAGATTTTTTAAGATTGCTCCTTATAAAAAAGGAGCAATCTAAAGCTATTTACAATGAAAGTGAAGAAAAGCTGCAGTCAGTTTATTCTCAATCTGGATGACTAGTCAATTCAATGAAGCAGGCAGTCCTGAAATCTGAAAATCTGTACCTTTGATGTGAAAAGCCTGAGGTCTCCTTGCTTGTCACAGATAGAGAAGGGTTCCCCCAGGGTCAGCTGCATGTTGAGCGGCAGTGAGGAGACGTTTTTCAGCAGGACAGACTTGTACTGAGGAACCAGCACATTAGTGGGCCCCTGGAAGACAGGCATGATGGTCACAGACATTATTAACTAGGTTCAGCTCCAAGTCTCACTAAAAATCCAGAATTCATTTAATTAATGGCATGATCAAACCAAACACACTGTACATACAATGTTTAATAAGTGTTTACCATTCTTCAATGCTGAAACTCTGTGACACGCGTGTCCATAAAACAGAAGTCATCACACTTCTATCAGTTAAGTCTGAGGACCCCATAGAAAGCTAAGCCCAATGCTCAATACATGAGGGCGCTGTTTTGAAATACCACTTTGGGCTTTTTCAGAATATTATTATGTAATTTGTGTCACTACTTCAGAAGTTTTGTCCTGAAAGCATTATGATGGTTTCTGAAAAGTTACACTCATGATTGGTCGACAAACAGCCTGTACAGACAGCTGCTATGTGCTGTCTCGCAGATAGAAACAGCTGCTTATCTAATGTACACACTGCTGTAAAAGTGTATCATGTTTAGCATCACATACAGAGAGTGAGTTTTTAAAAATCTGTTACAATTATGAATAAAATAAAGTTTGACATTCATGAAAAAAGAGGAGGTTCATGAAAATCAAACTGTATTTTACACATGAAAACAGACTTTCTTTAAATAACTCATGACTAAGCTTTGTGAATAGGTTTTGAACTTTAATAGCAGGTATAACCATTGGAATTGATGCTGTTCTTGACGGTGACAAAAAAAAAGTATCAATATTATGACAAAAATGTTTTGCACAGATTTAAAAAAAGGTAAAATTCACACTTGAATTTACCAAACCCAAGAGTCTCATTTAAGCAGCCCCGTTGGAGGAGGTCAGATTTCATATGGTAGTTATACTTTGATTTTAACATATTCAGATTGTTGCACTGTCACTTGTGTAAAGGCATCTCTCAATTAATTAAAAAATTGCAATGAAATTGTGCACCAGATGCTGGCTGATCTACAAAGCTTTTTAAGTGCAAAGAACTGTCTATTTATCCGAGATAGCATTACCTCGCTCACGTCCCTTAAATCAAAAAGCAAGCTGTCAGCACAGAGATGAATGGGGCAGCCTTAGATAAAAGAATGCCATAGAAACACATTTGCATGTTAAGTTTTGACACCTGGCTTGGCAAGCGGCCTGAAAGCAGCTGTCTGCAGTAGACTGCTTTAGTGATATAGAGCTTGCATACAAATGAATAGAGAAGAGAAAATCAGTGGGCACCATTTCATTAAAATGACCTGGAGTCTCCAGTAATTATTATTTCTTCAATAATATTATAAATGAGTAAAAAAAGAGTGAGAGAGACTGAATTCCAGTGGAGAAATACAGTGCACTATGAGCTCCTGTAAGATGAGGCGAATAAATAAAGATGACAGAAGCAACAGCGCGGGCAATGGATTTTCATCAGCTATCCAGTGAAGAAGCTGTGAGGTAGATGATTTCACACCACAGAGGTCAAGGCTGGTTGGCCTGTAACTGAAAGCTCTATTTCAATAGGGCTTTCTATTAAAATAAAGCTTAAAATAAGTCATAAAAAAAAAAAAAAAACATTAAAAGTGCAACTTCAAATATACCCTTTTGTGAAACTCACTTTTTCCACATAGAAGCTCAGCTGTTTGTTTGAAATGTCCAGGACAGGTGCGATGAACTCGCAGGTGACATCCACTTTCATAATCCGCTCCTTCCCAGTCTGTTTACCAATAATGGCCTGGCATATCAACGTTTCCTTTACTACCTGTGTGTGTGTGAGATAAAGACAGGTCACAGGCCTGCAGAAGGAGATAAGGACGAAGCCCTGAGCACAGGATATCTTTCTGTTGCACTGAAAATAGGATAGTGTTCAAGATTTGTGCAAGGATCTGAGATACAGTATGGTACAGCTTTGATTTATTTATGCAGCTATTTTCACACAAAAAAAATGTCACGGTCAAATCAATAAGGTCCTGTTTGGCAGCATTGGAAACATTAGCAGTGGTTTGCAACTTGTTTACATGATACATTCTCAGACGATCACAGCTCACTATGTGCTGTATCTCTATTGCACAATGTCACATTAAAATTGTCTTGCAAGGGTGAAGACAAGCTGGATACATGGGACCAGGGATAGCCCCTCCACTTGGGCAAGAGGGAAGCATACTTCCTTGATTGTCTTTGGAGCGCCTGTGCCACACCAGCTTCAGACTGATAATACTCTTACAAAGTTTTTCTTATTAATAAAGTAGATGAATACCTTAGGGGTGTCAGATGATCCCTCTAGCACCATGTCGACGGATTGCCCCGGGTGCAGCTCCGTTCTCAGGGGGTGCAGCTTGAAGACTGGGCAGGGTGGCTCTGGCACGGTGTTCTTCAGCTTACCGTCCTGTGTTCTGCCCAGGGGTATGTTCCCACGCCTGCGGAACTGGGGGAACCCTTCTGTCATCCAGTACAGCTGGTGGCAGCGCCTCCCCATGTTCGTTAGCTTGAAGTGGTACTGGCAGGACCCTGAGCTGTAATAGGAGATGTGAAAAAGGAGAGCTAGAGACACTGGTCAGCAGGATGACAGCTCCCTGTGTATGTCCATGGTACATTGTTCACATTACAAATAACTATAATTAACTGTTTTAAATGTTAAGAACATGCTTGAATGTATATTGTTGCATATGCTTTATTTCAAAGCAACTTTGAGGTGCTGCTTTCTGACAATGGGAAATCTGCTAGCTAATGTAGAAACCAAAGAGGTACAGCAGAAAAACCCTACCTGAAACGAGCCCCCAGATTGAGCTCAGGAGCGAAGGGTCTGTCCGTTACGATGGTCGTGCCGGTTCCAGTGGCCATGACTGGAATGGTGTGTGTTTGGCTGTTCTCAACCACCAGGTGTATCTTGTCCTGGAAGCGCAATGTGTCGTCTAAGTTCGCCACAAGTCTGATCTCCGTCTCCCCATCTGGAGGGACTACCCCCTCGCTGGGATCCAAGCGCCAGTGCGAGTTGCTTCGGACCTGAAGGAGGTTCAAATAGCACAGGACTTAGATACCGGCACCATTCCCTGGCAATTACAGGAACATTCAATAATTTTAGATTATATACAGGCATACTGCCATTTACTCTAAGTGAACAGGATTCCCCTATCCTCCGGGCAGACAAAGCCTCTAGATTACTAAAACACACTGTACAGGAGGCACATACCCTCTTAACCACAACACTAAACACTTGCTTATATGGATTATCTGCATTGCATTTCGAAGCAATAGCAACCCTTGAGGCTCACGTTTAGGTTTCTATTTCTTCCGAGCAAGCTGCCTTAGATTCAAAGGGGAGACAGCTTTCAAAATGCTTTGGGAGCTCATGTTTGCTAAGCAATCAGCTATTGAACAGGACAGCCTGCAGCCTGCACAGGGAAGCAAAAGCAAGCAAAGAGCCTTATCTGATCCAAAGGGCAGTTCAGCCACTTGCAAAGACATTGAACTAGTAGCTGGGAAAATGACTTCCCATGCCTATATCTGTTGCTGCACGCAACATTTTCTAATTAGAATTTACTGCACGCCTGTGCAGAACCTCTGTTAAACACAGAATGCACTGACAGCAATATGGATAGGCAGCCAATATAAATGTGCCAATATAAGCTTAGTAGCAATAATTGTCCACATTCTCACCTTCAGGACACTTCAAGTAACTCCATACAGTAAACTCTAAGCTAGGGTTCCTAAGGCTAAATCTACGGCTTGAATTTTCTGAATACTATTCTGGATGCTTTTTGTTTTCATCAATTACATTCAAAAGGGCATATCAAGCTACTGGAGCAATCCATACGATAATGATAATTAAATATATTACATTGTGTATAATGTATAAGGACGAAACCCTGAGTGTTATGTGTGTTAGATATCTAAGTGATACTCTGCACAGTATGGAGATACTAAGGGAACCTTCTGCTGGTTTTGGTTTTTTATCAATAAACTTATACATTTTTTCATACATAGAACTCGTACAAAAATGGCCCATGCTACACTATTAATGTGAAAAAAACATCTCTCTGTAACACTTCTTTTTTCATTTTCTTTTGGGAATAGACACAAAGAGATGGTTTTAAAAGCAACAGAGAACAACTAAGTGATTTAATTCCGTGAATGATGTGTTGCTTCTAATCTGCTGTACCATCGCCAGGACACTATGAAAGATAACATGTCATATTTCAGTTAGGCTTTTCCTACCCTAATGTATACATTTAAAATAATTCATGAAATGAGATTTAAAAAATAGCTAATTATTCAAATTTTTACATCGCTGCAGAACAAATGGTAAACAAGGTTGCCATCCACCTACGCAGAGCCCAGTTTAGATCCCCACAGCTTTAAGCAATTTGCGTTGAATTCATCCTTTTTAAATTCGTAAGGAAGGAGATTTCGTAGCACAGTATTTATTTTCTCCAGGCTCTACTAAGGGCCAGACTGATGAGAGATATGCTGATGAGGCCAGGTAAACACAATCATACCAGTGATTCTTTTTAGGTTCTGCATATTGAGTGCTAGAGTAACCTGTGTGGTTTTCAATTCATGTAATAAAATGAGTAATTCATAGAGAGCCTTCTATAAACACCCAATGATAGTAAGGCAAGTCTGTCTGATATCATCACTGTTCAATACAACTCAAATTATGCACTTCACCCCTCATTCCTCAAATGAATGTTAGATACATTAGGTAATTTGATATCCAAGTGTTGATGATTTTACCAGGTCGGTTTCAAGTACCATAAAACTATACACTTCTATAAATATGTGCTATGTGTATCCTTCCATATATCCAATTTCAATTGCCATTTCAGAAAGGACTGATTGAAATTGAATAGAACACCACGAGACTTCCAGCTGTGCCGGTTTCCTGTCGAGAGCTGTTATTTCTTCACTCGGCTGAACTTTACAGTAATTATAAATATAAATCACAAAAGTTTTTCCTACCAGTTCTTCCTTGATATAAAGGCTAGGTTGGGAAGGAAATCTGCAGACTGCTTCTGGAGGCCTTAGCTCTCACAGCACCCTGCACGGTCTTTCACTAATCATGTTCCTGTTTTAAATTGGAATATAAATCTAGCTATATCCAGCTCTTAACATCTTTAATGACTAGATCACAAGTTTCAATCCTTCCTAGGAATCTACTCCAAAAAACAGCATATGGTATGTTCACATATTTTGAATGACAGGTCCTACTGAGAAAACGTAATTACCTAAATGAACTAGTAAATTCATGCATTAGGGTTAGAATTTAAAACTTTGCCAACAGGTCAGTAGTTAGCTGTACAAATGGGTTCATTAGCACATATACCTAAAAATTATTTAGAAACAAGCTATTTTTTTTTAAATGCACCGTGAGAGAAGTCATTGGGAGATTACCCTTGTTAGTGGCAGGTCACCTGTCTAGTGATGCTTATAAACTCTGCGAAAGTCGTTGTACAAAGAATGGCCTCCTTCAGAACAAAGCTGTAAACATTGTGCCGCTGTGAGCTTCTGTTACTGTAGAGTGTACTAATTAACAACATTTATTATTATCTTGGCTGACTGTCAAATCAAGCAGACATGCTAATTGCTTATTGTGGAGCCTCTAGACAGATTGCAGTAAGCTTTACAGACTACAGTAATGAGACAATCACAGGTGTCTCTTGGAGAGAGTAAACTAAAAGTGAATATGCTATGTGTAGTTTCTTATTAAGTAAGAGATGTCACCTTTTAGGTAGGAGAACTGCAAAGCAAAGTGCTCTAATGCTCTATGCACAGGGTGAAAATTGCTCCAGTATGTTTAAAATGTATACATTTCAAAGCCCTTTATACATAATTAAACAGTAATCATTTTTGGTCAAGTACATTCTTGTCTGGATTTCTTATTTATTTATCCCCTTTCTTCTTACATGCTAGCTTTTGTACATGTAAAATATTGTTGGCCAGTTAATTTACCATATTCAGCAACACCCTAAACTTTAAGTGAGTTGAAAGTTGTTCTGGGTAAGACTGAACCAAGAAAACCAGCAACACATTTCTGGAAAGGTAACAACAGATATCTGGCTCAACACCTAACAGCGTGAGATTTCAATAACCTGATCAGGCATGCATTACAATTGTTTTATTTTCTTCACTGTTTTGAACTGCATCATTTAAGGGCTTCTTTTTTTAAATCCGGGGTTCTTCTTTTTTAGTATCAGGATTCCCTCTTCATCTTTTAGTTTTAAAAGTTGTGTTAGATCATTATAGAAGCACACATTATTAAGAAAGAAAAAAAGAACTCTGATTAAATTGTAATATCATTTTCTTGCCAGGCAGCTATGACGAATTCACATTTTGATTGAAAAAAACAAACAAAAAAAAACCAAACCTGTGAATTAGTCTATCTTGTCAATACAGACAGATCAGACTTATCTGGTATAAACATTGGTGTAAGCAAAGCAAAATGCCACTGAGCTTTCCAAGTTCCTTGTGTAAAAAACAAAAACTAAAAAAAAAAACTGTATAATTAGGGCTCAAGAGCCTTCTGTGAAGCAATTAGTTGGAAATCACTGGTGGCACAAGAGGGAACTGTAGGGGGGAGATATGGACTAGAGAGACTGGGAACCACCCTCAGCGACGGTCCCACCACTGAAGTACGAATCAGCCTTAACACTTTGTCTAGCACTGTCAACAACAACAACAACATTGTCAACACAGTCTGAACCACTATTAAGTGTCAATATATTATCCTTATTGATTTCAGATCTACATCTTCTACATTCAAACCCGATCCTCTGGATCTTTAAAGAGTATTTTGATAAATTCCAAAATACAAACTCGGAGCAATGATTCTCAGAATGACAGCCCAGCCCTGCAATGTGTTGGTTAGTATCCTACCATCATTGAGTGATCTGGATCATGGAGGGAGTGTATGTGATCAATAACACCATCCATAAACTGGGTTCTACATTACCATGGGGTAACCCATCATGTTTTCTCATGCCTTAACTGTAGGTTAAGAGAGTATGGAACGGTGAACTTCATGAATTAAGCAATGTGCTTTTAAGTCAATTAAGTAAACATGCTAAAAGAAGTGTGAATCACTTTGGGATTTAAAAATGCAGCGCGTGTTTGTTTTTTTAAATGTATTTTTCAGAGATAATTCACCTTGCTCAGCGCTACTACAGTGAATCAACATCAACAAACCACAAGGATACCAAATAACTTGTCCAAGGTTTAAACCCATGGCCTCGAAACTTTACATAATTATACCACACTCCCTCCAAGATAAAGCTCATCTCTAAAATAGCAAAACCTTCTATAATCTCAAACTAAATCTCAAGGAGAGTTTTCTCTACTCTCTTTGGGACACATAAATCACTCCCTATACCAGCTGGTATATTTATATGCAAATGCATTCAGTACTGTATTCTGCACACAGAATGTATTATATTCTTTAGGTTATAATAGAAGCATCTGAACAAGGCTGAATCAATTGTAGAATCTCTGCATGTAAATTACAAAAGTAGATTAACTCCAAGAACAGAATGTGAACATTTTTAATAAAAAAAATCTAAATTAAACTGAGCACTGGCAGATGCAACAATGTGTATAAAACAGCAGGAATAGAAAAAAAAAATAGCAGGGATAGATGTATTTTAATCTGTTACAGAACATTTAATAATCCCAAGTCTGAGCATTCATGACATAAGGAACAGAATACCTGAGATTCTAAACAAGACAGCTGAAAGAGTTACAATGTAGAATTATTCTTTCAGGTCTGCTACCTGTTGGTGGTGGTGGGGGTGCAGTATTCAGTAAAATTAGTGCCTTAAATACTTGACTGGCTGGTTGATGTGTGCAAGAAGGGCTGGGATTTATAAACAACTGTGATTGCTTTTGTGAAAGAAATAGATATTATAGGAAAGATGGACTTCACCTAAATAGGTCCGGGGCAAGCAGGCTAGCTGATAACATTGAACACCACCTAGCAAGGAATTTAAACTAGGAACTGGGAAGGGGAGGGAATCTAAAGAGGCATGTAAAATTCAGGTTAAAGTATCCTGCCATTCCTGCTACCTGCTGAGTAAACACAGAAATCACATGCCCTTGATTGGACTAATTTACACCTAGGTTTATTTAATGTCAGGTCTCTGTCTAATAAGGCTCTTATTATTATTTAGTGATTTTATTCAGGATTATAGCAGTGATATTCTCTCTTTAACTGAAACTTGGCTTGGACCGAATGACAATGTTCCCCTGATTGAGGCTTCTCCACCTAACTATTCTTTTTTCCAGAAAGCTCGCTCTGCTGGGCAGGGAAGTGGACTTGCTACTGTTTTCCATAGTGAACTTAGAATCAAACAGGAAATTGTTGAAGGTTATTCATCTTTTGAAGTTTCAATCTTGACATTAAACCGTCCATTGCCTGTTCATATTGTAATTATTTATCGACCACCTAAGTAAAACCCGCTACTGCTGGTTATTCCTAGGGTCAACAAAAGCAACAATATGGCTTTTTCCTGTAGATCTCCTAAATTATGGAATGCTCTGTCTTCGTTTATCAGGAAAGCTGGGACCGTTACAGTTTAAGTCAAGACTAAAAACGCACTTTTATAAAATGACTTTCTTATCTTAGTGGGTTTTAATGTAACTTTAAAATTGCTACTTTGCAACACTTCTGCATAAAAAGTGCTATATAAATGTAATAAATAAATAAATGAACAAATTCAAGACTAATTTGATGTTAAAAAGATTATATAAATCATAAATTAACAGTAATATTTGCTTTTGGCCAGTGGATATGTGTTACAAATCTAACGGAGGCTTAGTGCCAAGAGCTAAAGACCAGGACCTAGGAGATCATGGGATATAACAATAGCAGAAAACATCTAGATGTTCAGCCAATTGCACCCTATAGAAAAAAATGAATGTTATGGAACAGCAGAAATAATGGACTAGGTGGAGACACCATACTTGAAGAATGTTTACACTGCAGGTACAAGTAGCTCCACAGCTTGTAAACTTTAGTCCCATGTCCAACTTGCCTGCCAATATTACACAGCCTCCACTATAAATGCACAGAACGAAGTAGATTAATTAATTAGATAATTCATTATCAATATAAATTAGATTAAAAGAATAAAAATTGGAGGCTTGAATTATAGAAGATCCAAGTAAGATAATGAGCTTAGTCTAGCAAAGAATTACAGTGAACCCACAAGTAATTAGATACATGCTTATCCTTGCTAATGATTAAAAGTATGTTCTACAATTGAAATACTCACCATTTGTGCCAGGAAGTGGGCTGGGATTGGGCACTGGTTAGACAGCAGCAGTGTCCTGGATATGTCTGTCAGTACTGGGATGTTCCCAAAATCCACCTCTATGCTACTGACATGAACTACAGGTCCTTCTCCCATGCAGGACAGGAGCACCTCCTGGGAATGTGGCAAAGGGACAGTCAATTCAGAGGGTTATACAGACATGCAAAATAAACTGGATATTCTGGCTAAGCGTTATTATTCACACTTGAATTGAACACTTTGAAGACAATCGTATTTCTATGCCTTGCTTGTTGTCCAGCATGTGGTACTCAATTTATTTGCTTAACTTTCCTACAGTACAGATGGTACTGGATAGTGATTTTCTACTTCACTGCTGTGAGAGGCTGGTACAGCTGTCTCTTCACTCTTATATAAATAACTGCAAAACTCTTTTTGTTAAATTTGATACTGGCTCCTGAATTTTCCTATTTCCTATGTCCTATTTCTTATGCTCTGTGCAGCAGAATGAATAAGTTAAGAATCACTTTTTTGTTTTTCCAGTCAAGAACTTTTCCTACAGGAACCCACTTTTTTTTTTTTTTTTAGTGAAATGCGCTTTTTAATTTTTTTTTTTTTTAACTTAATTTCATTAAAAATATATGCACAATCAGAGGAACAAGCTCAAGCGTGTTTAAAATCATTCAAACCACTAAAATGAAAAAACAACAAAAACTAAAATAAATCCAAGCACGCAGACTGAAGGGGTCCTACTTAGAAACGTACGAGTGGTGGGTCTTCACTGCCAAAGACGGCAACCTCTGCCATCGCGTCCAGCCTTCCAACAAAAGCAGCCTGCAGCACCAGGGGTATCTCCAGTGTGGAGTGTGGCTCAATGATGCCTCTGGGCTGGGGACTGGAGTACAGCAAGGCAGAGCTCTCCTCAAAGACCTACAGTACACCAAGAAACCAGAAACACATGGTGTCCATATTTTTCTTTTCTGAAGATCCAAACTCTCAAAATGTCCACTTCTACTCCCAAAATGTCTCACAAAACAGTTGCAGTTACAAGGCTCTGCCCATGTTTTGGCTGTACGTTTTAACATTCTCAATGGCTTCAAGGATATCAAATCAAATCAATTTTTATTTTATATAGCGCCTTTCATAGTGGACCACCAACACAAAACGCGTTACAAGGTGCAGTAACAATAGGAAAATCCATAATACTTTAAATACAGAGAAATGCATAATACATGATATACAGTAAAACTAAAAACAAAACAAAAAATGCACAATACATGATAGTAGCATAATACATGAAATAGTAGCAGCAACACAGAAGCTAATATAAAACAAGGTTGAATTCACTTTGCCTACATCTTGGTGATGGCTTTCTCAGGTCCAAATGGCAACATGCACAAATTAACCAAGAGTGTATCCAGACAACAGCATTGTGATACAATGTCTATTGTGTTTTTTTACAGTTGATTCTGCTGTTATTTTATGAATGTAGCCTTCAAACTGCTCAGCCTCTTTGGTCTGTTCATAAAAATAATAAAAATGACTTGCATTTAGAATGCATTTATGTGAAGTGTAGGAAGAATTTGTGTCAAATCCCTCAGCTACAGTGATACTTACTGTAAGCATTCCTCTTCAGGTTTTGAAAATCAGCTGAACTAAGATGAAATGTAAGATTTTTATTTATTTATTTTTTTTTATTTAGTCGTTGCCAATGATTTTTTACCCGATTTTTCTCCACAATTGCCAATTCTGTTCTTATTAATCCCAGTTCACCGCTGCAACCCCCAGCGACTTGGGAAATGGCGGCTGACACACGCGTCCCCCGAAACGTGTCCCTGCCAAGCCGTCTTTTTTCGCACTGCAGATCCACAGCGAAGCCACCAGATCTATAGTGCCGGAGGACAACACAGATCTGAAAGGCTCCACTGCAGACCCGCAGGCGCCCTATCAGCTACAGGGGTCGCTGGTGCGCAGTGAACCGTGGATTGCCCTGCCGACCTAAGCCCTCCCTATCCAGGAGGCACTCGGCCAATTGTGAGCCGCCTCCTAGGAACCCCCGGTCACGGTCTGCAATGACATAGCCTGGATCTGAACCTGCGATCTCCAGGCTATACGGCGCATCCTACTGGATGCGCCACTCAGAAGATCCCAAATCTAAGATTTTAACAAAATGCTGCATGTAAAAAACAGACTGACTTGTGGGAGCAAACCATAGCATGCAGGTAGGTCATCGTCGTTGGCCAGCTGAATTGTTCGGTGATAAGGATAATTGAGGAAGCATCTTCGAAACTCCAAAACTGGAGTCACCACACGTAACAGAGGAACAACACACCTTGAAAACAAGACATTAAAAACGTGCTAACATGACTGAAAATGAGTATAGCAATCGCTGCACAATCAATCTGTTATTAACATGGACATGGCCCCTATTACCATGCAAAACACAGATCCATCTGTCTGTCTATTTTACAACGTGTTTGTGGATTTGTAAGGCACAGACTTAATATGTATACAATAGGTCAATTGTGACATTGTGACATTATATACTGTACATATGGCATGAGTAGGAAATGTTTACCTTGCAACAATAGGGAGAGCCAGAACCTCTTCCCCAATGCCCTCCACATCCACCACCAAGGCCAACTCATACCTCTGAACTCTGTTGGAGCACAGAGTCACCTGGGAGAGACAAGGTACAGCCAACAAGGGTTAACTCCTAGAGTGGGTGACACATTTCACAAGGGGATAATTCTGTAAGCAGGAATGATACATGTACTTCTGAAGATGGTACTAAAATATTATTATTATTATTATTATTATTATTATATGTTCTGCAGCTAGGTTAAATGCCTACAATGTTGAATGCATGTGTGATGCTTCTCCCTCCTTCGTCTGCAAAAAGTTAAAGAAACTACAAGTTGGAACAGTTGATAAATTGCCTGAGAATGTAACTGTAGAAGCTGTAAGTAACTCAAATCTGGTAATACAGTTTTTATATAAGGATTGTAGATCCTGAAAACCCAAGACTCATTCTCCAGCTAACATGCCATTCTGCTATCATTTATTCCAGTAATGTATAGCCTAGAACCAGTCATTCTGAAATGCAGCCATGACATTTCTGTGTCACTTAAGTGAATGGAGCTGGAGATTTGTTGTCAGTGGTTTTGAGGAGTCTGGAAAATATTTATGAAATAGAGCTCTGTTTCATAGAGCTGCCAGCTGATGAGTGAGAACGAAAACCCTGTTCATGAGAGCAGCACAGGGAATCTGAGTCAGATAAACAGAAGGGAAAACCTGGGAGCCCACTTAATGATGAGGTGAAGAGAGCTTAATGTGATTATCAAGCATGGAGTACATGTAAAACACATTCGTAAATAACAAACAGGGTAATATTGCAGCTCTCCTTGGATACAAGTTGGGAAAGATTTTCTTGGAAGCACTTCACAGAGACATCAATATAAAGATGCTCAAGTTACCAGTAGTGGTCCTGGTTGGTACTAAACAGATGTTTCACATTCTTAACACAGCCACTATTGTATTAACTGTGTGGCCATAAGATGGTGTCAATTTAAAATTCTTAATAAAACTACAGTAATACATTTTTCACAAAAAGGAGCATGAAGGGGTCAGATGGTTAGTTTTTTTAAGTGGGATGATTTCCGTTATATAGGCTAGTGTAACACCTATAAAAATTCACCTGTTGTGTTTTATTTGCAGTTTACCCATTACCTGAACATCCATGAGTCCCTGTGATCGTATGGTCCCAGTGCTAGGAGACACAGTGAACTCCCTGGGACTCACAGCTTGGTCGCTGCCCCTCCACGAGGTTCGATTGGTGTCTGAGACCTGAGCTGAACTCGTCACACAAGTGTCTCCACTACCGTCTGCAGGGACACGCAGGTAGAAGGTCATGGGCACCAGAGACGTGTTATGAAGGCAGCATGTCAATGTGCGTGGAAAACCTATGACAAAAGATTAAGATGTCATTAGGGTACAGTAAGTGCTGTATTTATTTGCACAATTTATGTTTTGTCTCAGCTTTTCTTGCCAAATGTCACAAGAAAAGTGTATAAACTCACCAAAGGAGACATCTCCAAAGTTAAGTACAGGCACATTGAAATGGAAAGTGGGTCCAATGACGCAGCCCCTGATAAAAGAATCATGCAGATCTTAAAAATGTGCAGATTCGACAAATGTGCCACTGCAACAATTAGCAATATGTCAGGTAAAGTGCGAAGGTCACTGCTTGAGAAAGAAAAAAAAATTAAAATCATTGACCGCTCTGAGGCTGACAGGAACAGCAGCTATACTCAGCGGCTTTCAATGATAATGAATCCAAGCAAGGTGAAAGTGTCAATAGATGCAGATTTAGACGCACCACTTCCATTTATCATAAATTGCAAGTTCCTTGTCTTTAAATCATAAGGATTCTGAAAATTAAATGTCTACAAAAAAAGTAAAACAATTGAAAATGAATAAAGGTTGCAGTTCACGGACAGCAAATCTTTCATGATTAATCAGGAAGTTTCATTTAAATAGATGGCTCAGGTGAAAGGCATTTTACATTAAAGGGAGAAAAGTACAACAGAATTAAAGTGCAAAAGAATACACTTAGCTTCCAGGAGCAACACTTTGTGGAAATTTAAAAAAAGCTTCAGTAAGTAACAGAAATAAGTAAAAGGTAGCATTGAATCCTATTCAAAAACTTTAAGGACTGTTTTAAGAACTATTTTATAGGATCTTTTTAATGAATTAAAGCAAGTTTGAAGTTCATAAAACCCCTTTTCTACTGTTTCAGAGAGGGTTTTAGTACTTTATTCTCATTGTTCAGAGCACTATTTAACTTAATATTTATAACATCATTGACTACATATAGGGTTATCAACAAGACAAGCGTTGGTCAGCAGGGATGAACAGGCTTGCATCTAACTAGTACATTAATAGTGTTGTTTTTTCCTTTCCCCAAAACATGGAGCACACTATGCACTGCAGTAAACGCGAGCTTTGCCTCACCTGAATGTAACACTGATGTTTTGTGGATTGCCGTCTATGGAGAAGAGAAATTCCTCCTGGAAGTCCCCAAGAATGCTGGAGGAGAAAGAGACCTCAATGGCCTGATAACCCCCAGGCAGCACCACCCCCTCGCTGGGGTTGAAGGAGAAGCAGGAGCCCAGGGCAGAGGAGGGGGGCACCAAGCTGAAGATGGCATCAATGTCCCCTTTGTTGGACAGGATGGCCTGAGACACAGGGAAATGATTGAGATGGTCATTGCCATGAAGACTGGAGGTAGCGAGAACTATAAAAACAGCAGGATCCAGTGGTCTTAAACAATGAAACAGCAGGACTAATGCATTCCTTTAAACCCAATGTAAAATAATACCATGTGTCTTCCAATATAGAAATATTGTCCAAGATTCTTAATTCTAGTATACATCTCTTGATCGAGTGTTTATTTAGTAGAGTTTGTAATTTTGCATGCATGCAATTCCATATCGCTGGGAAATTATACTACTTATAATTTACAGAATAATGTCTAACACTTCTGTGGTTTATGTATTCAGAGGCTACATGTCCATTTTCTGGAAGAGTGCCTGCTTTAACTGTGTCCTTTCTGCCGAGTTCCTTACCACACTGGAAAATCATCATTAATTATTTGAAAGCATTGATTTTGTTTTTCAAAAAACACCCTAATGGATGGAGTTGTTAATCAGTATTTAATGATCTAATAAAATGTGTCAGTTCAGCTTTATTCTTATCACTAGTGTTAATATAATCAATTATAAATTATACAGCATTACTCTGGATTATTCGTGACTAAAATTTCAAGGAACAGAATCTCTAATGAAATGTCCGTACACAGGTTCATCAAAAGCAGTTCCCATGACAAGTCAACTCAACAATAAAGTTCCCATGCTGAAATAAAAAAGTATATAAACTAACTTAAAATCAAAGTACTGTATGTGAAATAAATTATTGAAACAAAAGCACAATTAGATTCAATAAGATTGTTAATAACTCATGCAGGCATGACCCACATTGTCATACCAAGAGCTTATGCAAAGCACTAGCCAATTTTAATTAATTAATTTAGGGTATGGTTAGAACAAAAACCAGGAGGGACACCAGCCCTCCATGGCCTGAGTTGTGCACCACTGCTATAAAGGAATAAAAATATATGTATTATTTTCTTCTATTACCATATTCAATAAAATGTGGTACTTATGAAACTTTCCAAGACTATTACAAGCCAACAACAGTCAAGAAATGTTTTGGGAACACCAAGCTGTACTTAAACACCTGACAAGCTATTGCTTGGTGAATAGGTTAAATACCACAGCCAGCAGTAGCCTAATTAAATATTAAGCTGGACATGATCACTGATGATCACTTTACTTAAAACAATTGACCCTGCATTGGAAAATTCATACTTGAGTGGCCCAGGCACAGTAGTGATTACAGTTTGGCATGTCGTAGATCATTCTGATCAGCTTGATGTGTTCCTACAAATGTATGGATGCTAGCGTGCAGGGTGATCAATCACTGATTATTGCAGATACTCACACTCCACTTACTGAACTTTTAAAACACCCGAGCATGTTTTTGTGTACATCTACAGGGTAATAAGTTAGCTATTATGATTATAAAAACGTAATGATGGGCAACATTTTAGCATTTGGGCGATAAGGACTGTGGATTTAAGATGTTAAATACAGTACATGAAAATATATAACATGTGCATTCAATCACAGTAGCAATATCCATATTGTATGACACTTGGTTCACTGGTTTAAATGTTTAATAACATAATTGGATTATGTATAAAATGTTTTTAATAAAGTCCACATGACATTGAATATAATCCAGTAAGAAGCTGGAAGCAACTTTTGTTTCACATTACCATAAAATAAAATAAATAAAAAAAGTGAATTAAACCATTAATATAAATTATGCTTTTGTTCTTCAAATACATACTTGTATAGTGCAGACTGATAGTAGGTTGACAGTGCTTGTTTGACCTTGTTTGACTTTAATAGTCAGTTTCTGTCTGTGTATTCCGATAATTCTCTATTGCTGTTTTTGCTTATATAATTATTTACCATGCATACCAACTATTCTAGCAAAACCAACTACTGCACTTCGAAAATCTGTATTGCTGAAGTCAAGTGGTTTAAAAAATGACCACTAGGTAGCTCTTCAAATTTGTTACACAGAATGTAATAGCAGGTACTGGTCTTAATGTTTTACACACCCAAATATATATATATATATATATATTATAGAGATATATATATATATATATATATATATATATATATATATATATATATATATATATATATATATATATATATATATACACACACACATATACAGCTCTGGAAAAAATTAAGAGACCACTGTAAATTTTTCTTAAATCAGCATCTCTACATGTATGCAGCCATTCCATTCCAGTGTGTGTTGAATTCCAACACAGGCACAGGCACACCTCATTCTACTGAATGAAGTACTGATTAGGGGATCACCTGAACCAAATCTTATTTAATGAGGAAAAGTATAAAAACCACTCCTGTGGTCATCACTATCCTCTTGCAATAGGACCAGCTGGATGGCAAAACAGTGCTAGTAGTACCTCAAAAGTAATTGGAATCAAAAAATAACTATTGACCATGCCCAAAGAGTTGAAAAGGAAAGTTTTGAGTGAGGAAAAGAAGGGTTCAATTCTGGCTTTACTGGCAGAGGGATACAGTGATCTTCGGGTTGCTTCCATCCTTTAAATTTCAAAGATGGCGGTTCATAAGAACAAGGTCAAGCAGCACACATTGGGGACAACAAAGCTACAGACCGGCAGAGGGCGAAAACGGCTTTCCACTGACCGGGATGACCGCCAACTCATTCGAATGTCACTCAGCAACCGTAGGATGACATCAAGTGACCTACAAAAAGAATGGCAAACGGCAGCTGGGGTGAAGTGCACGGCGAGGACGGTTCGAAACAGGCTCCTAGGGGCAGGGCTGAAGTCGTGCAAAGCTAGAACAAAGTCCTTCATCAATGAGAAGCAAAGAAGAGCCAGGCTGAGGTTTGCAAAAGACCATAAGGATTGGACCGTAGAGGACTGGAGTAAGGTCATCTTCTCTGATGAGTCCAATTTTCAGCTTTGCCCAACACCTGGTCGTCTAATGGTTAGACCAAGACCTGGAGAGGCCTACAAGCCACAATGTCTCGCACCCACTGTGAAATGTGGTGGAGGATCGGTGATGATCTGGGGGTGCTTCAGCAAGGCTGGAATCGGGCAGATTTGTCTTTGTGAAGGACGCATGAATCAAGCCAAGTACAAGGTCGTCCTGGAAGAAAACTTGCTTCCTTCTGCTCTGACAATGTTCCCCAACTCTGAGGATTGTTTTTTCCAGCAGGACAATGCTCCATGCCACACAGCCAGGTCAATCAAGGTGTGGATGGAGGACCACCAGATCAAGACCCTGTCATGGCCAGCCCAATCTCCAGACCTGAACCCCATTGAAAACCTCTGGAATGTGATCAAGAGGAAGATGGATGGTCACAAGCCATCAAACAAAGCCGAGCTGCTTGAATTTTTGCGCCAGGAGTGGTATAAAGTCACCCAACAACAATGTGAAAGACTGGTGGAGAGCATGCCAAGACGCATGAAAGCTGTGATTGAAAATCAGGGTTATTCCACCAAATATTGATTTCTGAACTCTTCCTAAGTTAAAACATTAGTATTGTGTTGTTTAAAAATGAATCTGAACTTATTTTCTTTGCATTATTCGAGGTCTGACAACACTGCATCTTTTTTGTTATTTTGACCAGTTGTCATTTTCTGCAAATAAATGCTCTAAATGACAATATTTTTATTTGGAATTTGGGAGAAATGTTGTCAGTAGTTTATAGAATAAAACAAAAATGTTAATTTTACCCAAACACATACCTATAAATAGTAAAACCAGAGAAACTGATCATTTTGCAGTGGTCTCTTAATTTTTTCCAGAGCTGTGTGTGTGTGTGTGTGTATATATATATATATATATATATATATATATATATATATATATATATATATATATATATATATATATATATATATATATCTAGACGACGAAAGAATTTTTTTTTTTATATACCGACTTAGGATGCCACGTTGCAATAGTTGTAGAAATTACAGTCGCACACCCCTGGTGGCCATTTCTAAAACAACAACACAGCATGATAAAGAGAACACACAGTTATCAAACGGTCAGGAAATGTACAGGCTATTGCCAGTGCATATTTTTTACCTCGTAGCTGTGTTTAGATCCAACAAAGATGTTCCCCATGTGCAGCTGGTCGAAGTTAAACAGCAGTTTGGCTCCAATGCCCTCCCCTTTTACCCGGAGGGGCAGACGAGTTTCACGACCTAGAGGAATGCGTTCAAAAGCCGAATTAGATTTAAGTTAGAGGTGGATAGCCTTGCCTAAACTTATCCGATCTGGCCTTGGTTTCTTGTTTAAGATTAAAAATCAACATTAAAAACACTACTGTGTCTGGTGTCGAGACAATGCAACAACAAAAACACTGAAACAACAGCCTACTTCTAGTGCCAATTCACTGGTTTGTTACATAGCTACACTTAATAACTATATATCAATAGTGAATTGGTTTCTTCTCAGATACATTGCTTGTGGGGTCCACTAGGGGTAGGAAAGTAGACTTGTCCACAGTAGGGAGCACAGGTATTAACGAGCCATTCCTTGGCATCGCTGAAAAAGTCTACTAACAAAAGTGCCAGCAGAATATTATTTTGTGCTAGAACTGGGCTAAAACCACCCAAACTTGTTGACCCTACCTGTAATGTCGCAGTAGATAGTTTGCTGATAAACCTTGGCCTCTTTTGGTTTAAACACAATATTCACTTCAGCTGTTGAATTAGGCCAGATGTCACCTTCCTGTGATGAAACCAGAAAATCAGTTAGACAAGTAAACAGTTTTTTACTATATTTTAATATAATACGCAAAAACCATCAACCCTATTATTTTTAGTACCTTTGCCTATATGTCACTGAACAACACTGAGCATTGCTTGTGCATAACACACTGTGCACAAAGTGATTATTTGTAACAAAGAGCTGTGCCACCTTTCAAGGGTCTGTAAATGATTTAGGATCAGAAGGCTCTTGTGGTACCAAAATAAACTTCTAAAAGCATTATGTTGTGAGCAGAAGTTAGCAGGGAATGCAGAAAGGTGCCATGTCTCAAATTACTGTCTCTGTATCCTAGCACTGCAGGCCTGAGTCATGCAATTGTACTAGGAGTTGCTGCATTTTGACAACCCTGGCATGTATTGCTTGAGCATTCTTGCCTTCTAGTGCCACATATGCTAGTAACACTGCTTCGATGACAGAAGCATCCACTAGAAATGACAAGCAGCTTCTCATTTTTGGGCAATAAAATAAATTAAAAGGTACCATCAATATTATGCAAATTCATGAATGGGCCTTGCACCAGATAAAAAAAAAAAAAACCTAATCCATTTGATGATGGGATCAAGGAAGCCCATGGGTTAAGGATTACTATGTGTGTTGATTGTATATGGTGATTAAAAACATGTAATTAAAAAATTAAAGAATCTGAGTACATGGGTGATTACTGCTGGGTGGTATTTGCGTGATAATTATAATAATCATCAAGTACATCTAAATACAAGTTACAAACCAGCAGATCGATGTGAAAGATGTCATCAGAAAAGATCATCTGGTCATCCTGCAGCAGTCTCTGTCGGTTCTGGAAGGTGCGTGACAGGCCAGAGATTCTCTCACGAAGCGTCGGGTCAGCACTGCACTCTGCCAGGAAGAAGTCCATGTCATCATCTTCCTCCTTTTGCAGTTCAGACAAGAACCTGAAAAGACAGACACAAATCTCACAAAATAGATAATAACTGGAGACCAGGCTTTGCGCCCCCGTTTCTAGATGGAAGATGCCCAGCCCTTTTAGCAAATTCAACATTCTGCTTGGTCCCTATTTTTGTGACCTTAGAAAAAGAACTTTAACACCTTTAACAATCATTAGCATGCCAATGAAAGCAACCAACTATTATTTTATTATTATTAATGATTTTAATTGTACGTGCTTTATGAATGCAGACCCTTTATGCCTTAGTTTTTCCAGATACAATACAGTATAATAACTGGAAATGATATGCCTCGTCTAGGGTTATGTTACATCTTCTTAAAATGCAAATGCTTTATCAGTGCTAGCTGTTTGGTTCATTTGTGAGATTGTATATAGATACGTGGTCCCTGAAGTCCTGGGCCAAACTAGAGAGACAGAAGAGAAAAAAAAGTCAGATTTCTCATGAAAATTCGGTTAACACACTTTCCACCCTTTTAGTTTCAAACAGAACTGAAAGCTTCTGTCAACCCACCTGAGTTTTTGTTGATCCTCTTCTTCTTGTGTAGCAAAGGCTTTCCATTGGAAGTGGACGATGACATCACTTCTGTTACTAATGGTAAGCAATCTCTGATTGGCCAGGGACAAAAAGGTTTTTTCAATAATGACTGAGTTTTTGTCGAGTCGGACGTTTATGTCTGTTGCCGCTCCATATAAGCTGATATAAATGTCTTCCCCTGAAAACAAGAAATCAAACAAGAATTACAGTATAGATGGCAAAAACATAAACAAAGAGTATGGACAAGGTGTAGTTACATTGAGAGCCACCTAGGTGGTGTTGTTGGGTAAGACGCTGTTTTTGATCTTGTACATGAAGGGCTAAGTACTGGGGACATTCCCAATTTCATGAAATACTGCACAGCATGGCTGTCATTGGGAATCCAAGCCAATTGCATGTGTATAGAAATGGAAATATTGACAAATAATTACAGAAGGAAACAAAATCTCTTCTTATACAGTGTATAACATCTAAATATGTATCTACACATAGAATTAATCACATATTAAATTATTTGTAATAAAAAACATTAATTTGGAATTTGACTGCAGAATCGAACACAGCAATGCTGTACAGCTCAAATGCATCAACCACTCCTTTTCCAGTGTTAACCTTTTTTTTTTTAACAAGCTACAATACTGTACAATACTAAAAGTGTTCCACAGACTCTCAGAAGCTGATGCCACTGAGCAAACCACTGAAAACAACCATGAGGATCTTGATATATTTAACAGCTGTGATCTTCTTTGAGGTGTGTGTATTTAACATATCTCTCTTCAGTAGATTACCGCAAGCAGGGTTTATTTTTCTGCATACAATTTGAAAACACTGTGGAAAAGTACCGCAATAGATAGACAAGCAGATTAAAAGCAGGGTCTCTGTGGAATAAAAAGGTTGTGTAGGGAAGCACATCCCAAAGCTAATCTGCTGAATCACATAAACAACCTCTCCAGCTAATTTAAAGTGGGGTATTACATACTGTGTAAAGTTCTTTCTGAATTTTAAACACCAAGGCCCCTTATTATTACTCAATCCACTAGTAATTTGTCTTCTTGCAATCTGCCATAAAAATGTATAAGTTAAGGGTAGTCCTTTTCTATATTCGAATTAAAAAAAAAAAAAACTCTTCTAGTGTAACCCTTTCCGTTAAGAAACTGTTGGAAAAAGTAAGAGGCCCACGTTTCACTGTCAGGTCTGATAAACATGCTGCTTTGAACATGCTTTAGAGTTTGTTAAAATCCTAAACATACAGACTTTATGAAGCATTAAAAAGATAAATAAATAAAAACCTTGCAAATCTCCATGAACGAGAAAGGTCTGTGGTGTTTCAGACAGCCTCCCAACCTGATATCAATGAATTTCTTATTAGCCCCAGTGAAATTGAATGGCTAAGTGCCCAGGGAGGGTCAGGGAAGGCTCTGAGATAAACATCAAAAGCTAATGCTTGTTACCAAGTTATTGAAAATGCAGTTTTGGATATGAATGCGTCAAACAGCAACGTGATTTGAATGGGAGAGCACAGCACAGTATGCACAGTAGATTTAGCACTTCAGGGACAAACAGCACTTTTGCGTTTTCTTTTTCAAGGTTTTTTTTTCTTGTTAAGTTGTTCAAAATGAAAAAAGCAGACTACTTTTTTTATTAGACATATCATCATAATAAGTTCCTTCTGTATTTCTAGTGTCACTCACATTTGTTTCAATAAGCCACACCCTTTAAAATGTGCCAAGTTATTTTGTGCTGCCTCCTTAAATCACTTGAGAGAACCTGATACAAGGTACAAAAAGCTACACAGGTGTGTTCGCACATTATTGCCAGTTAGATGTCACTGATCTCTGAGTGTCTGAGGCTGGCAAAAGGCACTGTCACTGTCACAGGCTGACCTGTGTCTGCAATTCATTTCAGAATCTTTCTCTTTTCTTTAAACTTATTTTAATGAAAAAAGGCAATTTGCAATTGGATTCCTGTAATGCATGAAGCAAAATCAAGCACCCCATCAGCTTAGATAAATCTCGAAAGAGAGATATAATCATTAAGCATTGAATCAAAGTGTTGGTAGTCATTCTTGCATGCAGGAATTATTTTTCAATTTAATCTAAAACCCAGTGATCCTAAGAACATGACAGCTCCCCTAATCAAATCAATGTTCTCTCTTATCAGCTCGATATCTCATTTGTTTGTTAAAAAAAAAAAAAAAAAAAAAAATAAGTCTGGAGTGCAGAACAAGGGAACTGCTTTTAATAGCAAAGATGCTGATAGATTCATGGTCAGGAGCTGTGGTTTAATCTAAGGTGAGAATGCAAAGTGTCAGGAAAGCAAACTGGGAAAGTGATATTTAATGAACTGTTGCCAAATCAATATATATATATATATATATATTTTTTCTAAGACCTGTGAAAGGCAGCATTGCTGATAAAAATAAAATTAAAAAACATAACTCTTAGCTGTTTAATATCCTGTGTTCTGTATGATTCTCTATTGTTGTGTCTGTTTACAGTAGATCATTGTTTGCCAAGCTGCTTTTATGAAAGCTCGCCAGCCTGACTGTGGGGCACTGAAGTGCTACACTGTGCACTGAACCCCGTAAATGAAGCCTGTGCAGTGTTAATATTCTTCCCCAAGTCACTTCTCCACGATCAGCCTAGCAGAGTTTTTCTGAAGCACATTAGAACGATGTTGAAGATATTAAGTATCATTAAATCCATCATGTAGAGCTTCATTTTTTACCAGTGACAGAAACACAACGTCTGCAAAGGAGGGACATTAGAGAGGAAGGCTTTCTTCATGACCCCTTTCACTGCCTCCTTTATCATTCTTAAGTTCAACCTTTAATGTCAAATACAATATGTTTTGTGAACTTGAAACGCATCTGAAGGTACAATACTACAGAGCAGCCTTTTCCTCCCTGTGATAAATGCGTAGTGAAGCTAATCATAAAACATAAAAAAACACATGAATTAGCTGTGCCCCAGTTTTGAATAGTACAATTTGAATAAACTGGTTTGAGTCAGAAAGGGAAGCTATTTGCATGTGCTAAGATTCCATACAAGCTGCTGACAAACAAAACATGTGTTTGGATCCTCTGTGTGCATGAAAAGAATAGTAAATGGGAATATTTATCATACTATACTGTAACTTCTGAAGATAACCTTTTTTTTTGTTTTTAGATATAAAGAGGAGTGTAGTAGATGCATCTTTCGATGAAATTAACTCTGTAGTGGAAATTATCTCAACTATATTAAAGCTTCATAGAACAGATTTATTAAATTATTTTTAAAAAATGTGCTTTTGCTTTTATGAAAGGAACACCCATTGTGATTGTGTTTTATTTATAATATATGATTTCCTATAGAGGTGCACATAATCTGCAACATTTGGCCAAAGGATATTATTCTACTCATTAGTTTATGATATTCTCCTAGAAGCACACAAGTATAAAATAATTTCAAACAAGCTAGGCAAGGCAATTACATGCACTTATAATAAGATTAAAATAAACAAAAACACCACTGCTGTTAAAGCAGAGCAAAGGCAGATGTAAACACAGGAGTTGCTTTCACAGGTCACAATGGACAGATGTGATTGTGCCCCACTAGGAGAATGCAGGGAGGAAGAGTAAGTGAAGAGAACTTGGCAGCCACACCTGGCAGAGAACAAATTGCCTTGTCAGATATTATTGTAAATGAATACAATGCCACAGACTGACGTTGTACAGTAGGTGATCCAGCTGGTGCACAGCCAAAACGGTGTTTGTAAAGGGCTAGTTCAGTGGTCAACACCACTGGACAAAGCAAACAACCCTGGGTTTTGATCTCTGTCACCTTTTGCTGTATCCATTCTGGGATTGTAGATATTTTGATAACCAAATGGAGCTGATTTGTGTCATACTTGTTGTTTTACAATTAAGTAATAAACTCCATGTTTATCTTAATACTCTCTCTAATTTACCAGTGTGATTATAATTGCAAAAGCAGGCAGTGATGACAGCTCTGTTTTTCCTTCTTTCGCAGTTTGGTTTACACTACCTGGAAACGCATCTGACATTTTTAACCCCAACTGCAGCTACTCTACATCAAGTATACAGCACTTCCTTTGCTTGCCACACTAGTCTGACAGGAGACATGAGGTTCTGAAACCTATCGTTAAGAGAATCCTGCAAAGCGTGTCAGAAAGGGCTTTGCAGCATGCTTTCGAGAATAGATCTGAGCATGAAAGCTTTATACAAAGATCTGTGCTGCAAGCTTCCCTCTGCACACTATTTTAAAACCGCATAAACAATGCCGATCTCCATGTACGCTTTTGCTTTTCAACCCTTTTTGTGCTTGTGAGCTACTTGGTTTGTTTAATAAAAATCAAATGAATGACTAACATTACAGAGTTGAGAAATGCTATATTTTTACCTGCCAAGCCAATCAGTTGATTTTACTATGTTAGAACTGTATTTACTGCATTTCTGAACAAGGCTAAGCAGGAAGTACACAAACCAGCATGTTATCAAGAAAGTAAAGTATGTGGTTTTGTGCACTACAAAAAAAAAATATTTTAAAGCATTTTGTTATTTTTCAATAGAAGTGTTTTAAATGTTTCCCCAAGTTGAAGTTATTTTGTATATTTTTAAACCTATCGCAAACCTGTGTCAAGAAAGTGTACTGCTGCAATTTGTTACACTGATATCTATATCATTTTACATGAAGCATATAAAGTGCTGATATTTTCAACATGAGCTTAACCTTTCTTAAATATGTAAAGCCTAGCACTCTTTGCTGTTGCTTGCGTAGGTATTGGTGCTTTCAGTGGCTACGGCTTCATATAGAGTATACAACAGGCATGTAGCTTAACCAGAGCCCAAACCATTTACCTACTCAGTATTTCTTGAGATGTCCAGAACAACTGCAATGGATAAATAAACAGTGCCTATGAAAGTTTATGTCAGAAAAGTGTTGCGATGCTTCTATCCCTCTGTATCTCTGCATATGTATCCCTACGTTGCCTGACAGCACTGTAGATCAGCTGCAGATTGCACACGGATTCTCAGAGGGATTCATTATGTTGCCTTGTGCACCCCTCACCTCTCCCTGCAGCACAGTAGCTGTGGCAAACTCTGGCCTCTATACAGCATTTGTGTTCTTGCCAAGAAAGCTTTTCCCACCCTCTGGATAGATGGCTGGTGTGCTTGCTCTTGACAGACGTTCAGCAACAGGTAAACTCTACATTGGAATTACAACCCACAACTTGCCCAGTTTGTTTTCTACTTGAAATCCACAACATTTCTGCACCAAGTCATATGAAAATGACCATTTAGCAGCTTGATACAAATGCAAAATCAGCCCTGCACTTTCAGGCTGCTTTAAATGCTCAGTCAGCAAAAGAATGAGATCACATCCATATACAATGACCACAATCATAAAGGTCATTAAAGAGCATGTTCCAATCAGCATTCAGTCCTGTAACTAATATACTTACAAGTATTGAAACGTCATTATAATCATGTACAGTATGTGTAAAGTACTTCTCATTCAAATAGCTATAATTTAAGATCTCTTAAAATAATCAAATACGTTTGATAGTCTTTGCGCCAAACCAAATTCTGAGCCATTGGTAATTTTAATGCAGGCTGAAATGTTGGCCTTTTTCAGACACAAAACCTCTTTAGAGATATCAAAAACAAGTTTTATGCATATCTTGCCAGGGCTGAAATGAAAACAGGTGAAATCTGTAATTTCCACGTTCACGAGTCTCCTTTTTGCAGATTAAGTATCAGTTCCCAGCAATAACTCCCTCAATTAACAGAAGCTGAGCATAAGCTAGACACTAAAAGATTATAAACGGTAGAATTAAAAAAATCTATAAGACTTTACAGCAGCATATTAAAGAGGAAGAGAAACTGCGAGTGCATGCACATCTTCATTAAAGACAGAAAAGGAAGCACTTGTCTAAAATCTAATTAAATCTAGCGCAGTATAAAGACAAGAAGAGCCCTTTATATAGGCAATGAATGTAAAGACATCCTTTTACATAAGTGACTGCACTGCTTCCCCACATCTAAATATAATCTATGTAGCTTAGATCATGTGACATTGTCAATTCTCAAAGATACTTGAATTTTTGTCTCCTGTTAATCAGTCCATCAGTCCTCATTATATATATATATATATATATATATATATATATATATATATATACACACACACACACACACACACACACACACACACACACACACACACACACACACACAGTATATCCGGTACCAGCTTTTTTGATAGAATATTAATTGCTTGCTGAATATTTATTTGTGTGTGGTTTGAAATGAGCAGTATTTGTTGCAGGAAAAAAAGCCCAACAAAAAAATAAACAACAGAAGCCTTTGCTATGATAAACAAGTCTTTAACTCAAAGTATTTTATCAGATAAAACAAGATTTAACGAGGGATTATGGCAAGTGAACATGGAAATCCTTTGTTTATTTAGGGGATGCTAGCTTTCTTTTTTTTTGTATGTCTAAGTAAACATGGTTTAAAAAAACAAACGGACATGCAAAAACAGCAGCAGCTGGAGCTTTCCATCAAAGACAAAGGTGAGTGAAATGAACTACCAATGAACTGGACCAGAACAGGAAACTGCTTAGGACAAGTCTCTTTCACAAACACACCCTACAACAATAAGAAAAAGCAAAGCAGAGATAGAAACACACAGCCCTCTAACCACATATGCTGGAAGGTTACGTGTACATAATAAATAACAATTCTATTCAAGTCCAATCCAAAAACAACATTATTACCCATTTTCATCCAGCAAGGGTGGGAGGGTGATGTTGAATTTCCTCACGTTATAATTTACTTCCTCTCCTTCTGCTCAATTAGCTAATTACCTCTACAGTTTAATGTTACAGTGAAAAGAGGCTGAATGAAGATTACACTCCTATGCTGTACAAGGTGCACCTTTTCTAAGTGCAGTGTATATCTGCCTCCAGTACTCCCATCAACAAAATTCAATACACTGTACAACTTCATAACAAGACAAGATCATCTGTCTTGGAGACCCTTCAAAGCGTTGATCTCAATTCTCTATAGCCCCAGCCCAGGAGGTCAAAGGGTTATTAGTATATCTGCATCAGTTATGCATGGAATGAAGTGGTTGAGCACTGCAGAGGTGCTATCAGCAGCTCAGTTACTTAACGCATCCACTATAGAACATGAATTTGGAAATGAGGAAGTAAAGGTTAAAGTTGTAATTAACTACAGAGACGTTTGTTACAGTATAATAGTTGTTAAACCTTGAACTTCTGAAAAGCTATTGAAAAGCTACATTAAAAATGATACCCTCATGGCATGACTAAAGTGTTATTTTTAAAGAAAATGATAAAATCTTAGTGCTGTTGCCAGACCTGCAGTTTTATGCCAGGAGGTAATAAATCCTCTGTGAGAACTACAAAACAACTCCTGACACACTCACTCACATACCCCCCTCCCAACACACACACACACGCACACACACACACACACAGAGCATCTCATTCCATTTAGTTACAGAATGCATTCTGATAAATTATACACAGTGCCGAGACAGCTACATGAATAAAACCAATTTAACTGTCTTTGCTCTTGCATAATACAGACAGCGCACAGGGAATAAATTCTCTTTTCATTTTTCTCTTCTCATGTCCAGAGTTTTAATGTGCTTGTGCTTAACTTATATGTGACATAGTCATCCTGCTCCTTCATTTCAGAATTGAGTGGTGCAGAAGTTCTACTCTCGGCCCAATTTGATTGATCTGACATCCGAGAGGCTTAGTGATGTAAATCCCTGTCAGTTTCAAGGTATTGGTTTCTATTTTTGGTCTAGCAAGCCAGTTGAAATAGGCAGAGAAAAAGTTGCTTTACTTACAAGGCTTCAAGTATTCCTTTAAGCCCAAGAACTGACAATTTGTGCTATGAGTCGCCTTCATTCTAGAATGCTACTCTCACAATGAAAGAGATAATGAATGTACAATGTGTGCCATTGATCACTTTCATTCTATAATGCTGCTCTCACAATGAAAGAGATAATGAATGTACAATGTGTGCTATTGATCACCTTCATTCTATAATGCTGTGCTCAAAATTGAAAGTGATAACAAGTGCACAATTTGCTTTAGATTGTTGTTACTATTCTGAGCTACACAAGGTTCTATTGAAATTACCTTCAGTGGATGCTCTGATTAAGATGTAAGTTGCTTAAAAGGCAGTGCAAAAACGCATGCAGAATACCTAATATCATTATATGTGCCTTTCTGTTACTTACAAGAAAGTACAATACATCATAATAAAAAAAAAAATCAAATCTTTTGTACTACAAAAGCTGCACATTTTTTACTTTGCATCTGGAACTAGCAAATTCTTATTAATTTCCATGCATTCAATTAGCATAGAAAAAATAAGACATAACTGGTTTCAGACAATATGCAGGGTGATAAGAAAATAAATTTACCACATCAATGACATGGTATATCAAACAGTGATGAAACTTGTTTTGTTATAATAAAATTGTTTTTACATATTTAAGAAAATTGATATATTAACAGGCCATGACAATCTGTTTTTTAACTTCTAGTTTGTTTCCTGATCATAACAGAGCTTGAATATGTCATTTATATAACCACTGTTGCATTAGCAAAGCATGGCATTTACCTTCCAGACAGCTCTCCTCACTTAAAACCTGTTTTTAGGGTTTTAAAGTGAAGGAAGCTTTGGTTCCAGCAACTAAAACTGCCTTGGCAAAACGGACTGCCAACATGATTAGCTTACATTTCAGTGCACAATTACCAGTTGTGGTACACTTTAATGTATGATTCCTTCTAACATGTTTTACAGCAGTTTAATTTTGTTGAGTCTAAAAAGCCTGCTAAGCCTCATATTTGCTATCAGATGTCATCTTGAATCAGCCTTGAGTACACTACAGTACTAAGCTGAGAAACACAAGATGAACTAAGACAACAATAAAACGAAGCAGTATAGTTTTCATTTTGTTGAATGTCGTGACATTGTTAATAGGTGAGAAATAATAAATATGATAAAATATACAATATTGACAAAGGGCAACAGACAGACACCACTGATAAGAGGTTAATTATCTAACCTTCTTCCAGAACATTTGATGGCACTTTGTAAGGGGTAGGGAGAGTCTTTTTGACATAGCAGTCTAATGGCTTAAAGAGTAAGTAGTGGGTTCTGAAAAATACAGCGTGACACATCTCCATGTGTTGCTACAACTGTTTAAATAACATACCTGTAGTTTTTCTTTTCATTATTAACATCCTGACAACCTTTTACACTTATAACTTTAAAGTCCATTTCAAAGCTCTCTTTCAAAATGTCCGCTGTAGTGCACTGATAGTGTCAGGATTATTGCCCACATTGTCAAACGGGTCACACAGCAATAACGATCCATGACATGGTACAGAATAGAAAAGCAGGAGCACTTGCTGTTATGTTTTTCTTTTTTCAACAGTTGTAGCAAAACATGGAGATGTACAACACTATATTTTTCAGAACCCTGTTACTTACTCTTTAAAGGGTAAGCACACACTATAATGAAGTGGTGTCCAGTGCACCTGGAACATACCTGTATCATAATGTAAAACCAGGTCTTCAGAATGATCCCCAGTCTGCTTCGGGAGGAAGTCCACAGTTACCTGCATGCTCTCCCCAACTCCAAGAGTTCCCAGGGAGGGTTCGACACTAAAAGGACTGGAAGAAAAAGAAAACCATTTGTGATCAGGGTTATTTATTCATTTCATTTTATTTTATTGCATTAATAAATGTGGAACAATGCTTATGATCTGTTAATTCAATCCGAATAGATATTGATCCACTTTCCTGTCTAAGACTAGTCATTCACGAATGCAGTTTTTTTCCCCCAGCTGAAAGAGTAATAGGATTGGGCCTAAAGGTGAGCTGTCACTTGCAGCCACAGAATGAGTATCATTCAAGGACAGTAGATGCAATTATGTTAATATGGTGCCATTGATTAATCGTATTCCCATAAGAGGAATCATTTATGGGTTGTTTATTTTAATGCGATGTTCAAGCAATTTACTTTTTGTTTTGTTACAAAACAGTAGTTTTTGCTATTTGAAAGCGTATTTATTAAACCTTCTTGGCACTTTGTTCCAATTTGTTCAAGCTTGGTTTAAACAGTGGACACTCAACCCTGAAATGCAGGAAAAAGACAAAAAACCCACTTTGTTTGAAACTACTTGGCAGCAAGAAGATCCAGGGTGCCTCAGGGTGCTACTATTCAATCACATTAAGCGGGTGTCACTGTGGGGGTACGATTTCCACAAGTGACTATTAAAAATTAATGCATTTTTAGTAGGCACTGACTATTACCAGTTTACTGCACCTTTTGTTGGTGAAAGAAAAATAGATCTGTTGTGGTTGGTCTTGCAGAAACCCCTATTGGTAAGGTAGATTACTGCTAACCAGGGTCTGTGAAATGACCCTGGTTAGAAAGTGAAATAAGGCTAATTTGAGGTCTCTAAAGCATGCCTAAGTTAATCATGCTAATATACAGCTTGCCCTAGTGGGCTTTGTACTTCCCTGTACCAACAGCAGAGGGCTTCTACACTGTAAATGAATATCACTCCTTGGAAGTTGTGGTCCATATAATTGTAGGAGGCAAACTCAGGAACATAAGCCATCCAGGGCGAGTGCACTGAAAGCATTAACCTTTTATAGGAAAGCTATTTCACGTGGAGAAAAATATATTAAAGGCTGAGAGAAACAAAAAGTGTATAAATAAGTGAAGCTGGAAGTTTCCACGTCCTTACCTCTGTGTGCTCAGTGTGAATCTAGCCTCGCTGTTTCCAATGTTGCGAACAAGCAGTGTTCTCTGAGACAAGCACTTCACAGGACAGGTCGAGAAGTTCAGGTGGTCAGGGAAATCCAGGAGCGCTCGTGCCCCGATTGCTCTTATTGCCACTGCGAACTTCTCCCTTTCGGTGACACAAATCAGCTTGTGCAAATAGTCCTGCAAATAAAAACAGGATAACTTAAATCACAGAGATTGACAACTTGCCACCATTTTTTTTGTACCCACTTAGAAGATACATGTGAGACACCCACTTAGCAGTAATCTTGAGCTACCTGTCGCCAGGTAAGCTAAGTTAGTCTATGATTTGTCCTAATTGTGGTCTGTGAAACCAGCTAAATAATCACTGTACATTACATGAGAAGTAAGATTTGGTGATAAAGAATAAGCTGCAGGTGACATATGTGATTTAACCACAAAAAGGACAAATACTAATAATGTTTCCTGGGCAGATTGATAAAACTAAATGTTTTAAACACCAACTGCAGACATGTATTGATGATTATCATCATCCATGCATGCATTTAATAAAATATGAATTGTTTCTTTGGAATTATGACTGTACAGATTGTAACCAGAGCTGACTGATTGATGATCGTGACAGGATGTGGGTGTAGGAAATGCAATTCCAGACTCTGTGGTTATTAAGGCAAGTTGTAAAGAGAGCTGTTGATGTTTATAAGAGCATAAATAAGTATACAAGCTTGCTTCAACATATTGTTCTACAAGGTTTTCATTATGAGAAATGATGTCTGAATATCCAGGCATTAAGGAAAAAAAAACAAAAAAAAAACAGAAAATGAATTATTTATTTTTTAATAAATATCTAGTTTTCCCATTTCTATGTATTTGGTGGCACATTGCTTTAAAGTCAACAACCTTGAAGAAAAATATATTTTATGCATCAAAAGTGGCAACCCTTAGCAGCATGCACTGTAGCATACAAAATCACAATACTTATAGGGGCACTGTGCTATACCGAACACCTAAGTGTGCAAGTAGTACAGAACTGGAAATTGCACTGCTCACATCACACTGCAGTTACAGTACCTTGTTCTCTTCTGGAGTAAAGAGAATGTTGAATGTAGATGCCATGCCAGGAGCCACTTTGTTGCATACATCAAGGGGACTGATGATTTGAAAGTATGGGGTAGTCTCTTGAATAACTTTCACCAGCCGTGGAATCTAGATCAAAACAACATTGCATAATGAGATAAAAAATCCAATACCCCAAAAAGACTGTATATATTTTAAAACCTCTAGTTTTAAACAGAGGTAAAAGTAATATTCGTTTTTTTTTTCTTTAGTAGCTTAAAGCACAAATTAGCAACCCAAATTAACACCTGTGTGTAAACAAGGCAAAGAGATGAGGACATTAACAAAATTTAGATATATATAGATCTACAATTCTAAATGCACAGTATCATTGATAGATGAAATGGTATCTGTATCATTCCAGAGATGATAGACAAACAGGAGTACTTTCACTTGAAGAAGAGACCTTTGAGATCTTGAAAGCTTGCGATTAATTATTGTTTAGTTAGTCCAATAAAAGGTATCACACCTTTTCTTTATTTAAATCTAAATCATTACTAGAAGCTACACATGGAAGCCCAGAAGCAAAGGACTTATAAATTCAGATAGCGTGTTTAAGTGAGTTATGATGGTGTGCCGACTTTGTGAACCTGTGAGCACAATTATCACTGAAAACGGGAAGTGACTCTGGTTGTCATAACCCCCAAAGAAGCTTTAGTGTTCTACCACAGTAGGGTTTGGGGGCTTTATGGAGAGTAGCATGAATTCATGAATGATTGACATTATTTTATTGGAATCTACAGGGAGCGTTCACATTGTAAAGACAATGAGAACTCAATGTTTGATCCATTTTTAGCCCAGTTTATAATACAGAAATTGCAAGCTTGGTTAATCCAGGTTCAGAAAATAAAGAGATGTCAGAAAATGAACACATTCAGTGTTCATTAATTGTGCTGCTGATGCAGAAAGAAAACAAGGCATGATGGAATGCGTTTTTTAAACAGGGTTTTACTTTCTCCTTGAGTCTACCACTCATCCAAAACGATGACCTCTTCACTTGACTGCATGGAAAGCCATGCTGGGAGAAGCCGGGCTGGAATAGCCTCATGCTCTTTACAACACTGTCAGCAGATGGCTGCTCCTGATCAGCAGCCAGCTACACATCATTATAAACTGAGACGATAACTCCCAGGTATAGCCCTAAAGGATCCCACTAACAATGAGAGAGTGACCCCTTTCCGTCCACGATCTGCATAATGAAGCATTAGAAATACTCCAGTCTCTAATAATACATACTGTACTCTTACTCAGAAATGCAGCGTCCGCAGTAATTTGTGTTTTTCTAACTTTCCCAGGAAACAGCTCACTTAACCTCAAGCCAAGCTCTAATTCTGCTCATCGTAGGTGGAGATAAAGGAAATCTGTACACATCTAAACCTCCTACTCACACAAGATTTAACCTTCCATCTTTAAGCTTGATTGTTGCTAGAATAGCATCTAACTGTTCTTTTGTTAATAATAAATACTGTATCCTGCTGTTCCAAATAATAGAGAAGGTATTGGCATAGGTGTCATTAAGAAAATCAAGCGGGTAATTGGGATTTGGTTCATGGTCTACAACCCCTCATTTAAAACCCATGAATCTTGTAATCCACTCGGTGTTCATTTGCTCAGTCATGCATACCATAAACCAGTACTGTGTTTTTCTGTTTCCATTACAATGGCACAAGAGCAATGCATGCTGAATAGTTCACTCAACCTTGTTATAAAACTAGGCCAAGTGCTTAATACAGTGTGATCAGGGGGTTGATGTCACTCTTCAGATAGTATACAGTTGTGCAAAATAAATGTAAATGACTTTTGTTGCATAATCTAAACATGTAACAAACCACAAGATTAAATCTTTAAATCGCTGGGCTTGATAATGTGTGCAGGCAGCATGAAAAAAACGACAGCTAGTATTTGTTGCAACAAGTGCACCTTTAGAGAAAAACATCCAGTAGGTTTGTAGGTTTGAAAAAGTCTATATTTCTCCCAGTATTATTGCATGCATATCAGCATACTTCTTTACTATGGGGATGCACTATCTCTTTGCTACAGTATGTCATTTGCCTTTTTTTTCCTATTCACATGATAGACTGGTTGTGTTTTATTTGTTAGCTAAAGTCTGTCACAGATTGTCTGCTTATGAAAAACATGAGCAAAACTGCTATATGAAATTGTCCATGTTTTAATCACATATGCATCAAATGAGTGCCAGACATGGCCATAACTAGTCTTAAAAGGGTAATCATGAGTGTACATAGTAGGATCAACAAACTTAAATGAGACCAACAACTCAAAACTTGAGAACTATATCGGCTGGTTCCACAGATCCTTAAGCACAATCTTGGTCTACCTGATGTGACCTTGGGTAAGGTTGGGTTGTGGGTTGTCTGTGAATTTAGCAGCATATGCATTAGTGTGGTTCATGTGATATCTTTAAAATAAAACTTCAGTCGAATTCCAGTTTGAGTTAATCCTGTGCAAAATATTGAGCTCATTTTTTTTAGCAGTCTCCCTTTTTTCATTGTGCATATATAGTGCTCTGTTTTGCAATTGACATGACAAGCTGTGCTTATGAAATCCCTCAAGTGGTTACTACGTCTAAGTAACCCTGCAATGCAGAATTTCCCACTGTGCTTTCTCCTCAGTCCCGCAGAGGATTGCTGTGCTGTCATGATGAACTGCATTTCTCACCTTGTCATTGTTCCTGAGGACCAGCGGCACCTCGTATGTCTCACAGGGAGTGTAGTTCTGAAACACAATCTCTGAAGGGAATGGCTGGAACATTGCCTGGTCAATGTCCACTGTTGTAAACTAAGACATAAAAATGAGAAAAAATATATCATTATATATATATATATATATATATATATATATATATATATATATATATATATATATATATATATATATATATATATATATATTTTTAATGAATCAGTGGTTGGAAATTCTAGCCTGTGATTGGTTAAAACCTCATCATAGGAGCAAAAACAGATTTAACTATAGCCCTGACATCCTTACACCACCAGGCAACAGTCTCCATATATGATTGGTTCACATCACTGTCAGTCCCACCCCTTTTCAAAGGAAGGTCTTTCATCTCCACTCCTCACATCAAGAGAAAATGGCTAAACACCAATTCTGTGAGTTAACAGAAAATTAACTACAAAACATACTACAAAAGAAAGATGCTCCAAACACTAAAATGATAATTAAAACGTCACTGTTACTCAATATATATATATATATATATATATATATATATATAAAATTTTCTGATTTCTTAGCCACTGTTAATAGTGACCCCAGCAGGCTGAGATTTGTGCTGTAGTAGCCTGAGCCACTGTTCAGTACCATTGTTTAATTGTTTATTTCACAGGCTGATGTACAGAAATGTTGTTATAGCCAGATTACAATAGTAATTGGGAAACATAGTGATGCATCGTATCTAATAGTACTTACGCCCTGAAAGCCAGTCTCATAAAGCCTAGCTGGCGGGGGTGAGGTTAAATCCCCAATCCCAATAAAGCCCGTGGGAACATGACTGGAGCCTTAATAAGGTCATTATTTAACTAGGTAATTAAGGCTCCAGCCACAATATAAAAGACCCACACTGGGCTTAGAGTGAGAGGCGAGTTAGAGGAGAAACTATAGAGAAAGACACGAATGCTACTGTATCACAACAAACAAAGGTACTTGTTTTTGACAATAATTGTTAGTGTGTGTGGTCAGTGTGCCCTTTTCTTTTGGTGTGTTTTATTTAAACTCTTTGTTTATTATTAAATACGGGCGCAGCAGCGTCGTTTTGCCCATACCATCCTGTGCTGTTGTTTCGTTTCCTGGTCTGACGTTACCACCCACACGCACCACTCAAGCCATCAATGACTGACGTATATCTATTTAACCAGGAATAACCAGGGATCTCAGTTAATTTCATTAATTCAGTTGGATTAATACTTGGCTATTGATACAATGAGCTCATCCATCTCATCCTCATGCATGCTTCTGATATTCTCCTGTCCACCATCAGTCAACAGAAACTAAAGCTTTTGCATTAACACTGAAGCATCAGACATCACATTAAAAATCTACAGATGAGAAACCGGCCCCCTCCTCCACTTTCCTTTTTTCTATTTTAGAAAATGTGATTTTATTTAATTAGTTGCGTTCAGCTCTTTCCAACTGCTCGAGGCATAAATCCAACCCACGCACATACTAACCAGCCAAATGGAAGCAGGTTAGAAAAGCTGACAGGAGCTCACTCCTAACATGATTTTATTTTTCTTAAAAGCAGGCTATGAATGATGGAGACTGTCAAACTTGGAAAGAATCTGTGAAAAAGTAGCAATTTTGAGGAGGCACTGACTGGGCAATTAGAGGTACCGTGAAGCCCACATGTTTGTGCCCCGTTTAAGGATGAGTACAGGTCCAGGTAAACCTTGCTTAACCTCCCGGATAAGTCAAATAGAATGGAAATTGTCTTTGCATAACAAGGAACCACAGCAGTTCAGTTGGCCTCTCTGATCTTCTATACAAATTCCCAACCAAAATGAAGATTTGCATGACGACAATTCATTTGAAAAAGACTTAACAAAAGCAGTATGGCAGATTGTAAGAATAAGACTCCGACACGCTTTGCAAGTCAGATGTCAACAGTCAAAAGATTTGAAATGAAATAGGAGCCATCAGCAACAAAAAAAAAGAAAAAAACGTTGAGCAGTGGCACTGTGGGTTTTTAGACATATCAGCGTTCCCCATGGTGATTTACATAGCGCTGGGTCAAACATACAAATGATGATAACTATGATTATTCAAGCAAAAAAATGTACTTTTTTTTTGTATAGAATGTTTATATGTACAGTGATCAAAAGACTTTACCTTCTGATGAGTCGTTTCACTCATATCTAGGAGCTCAATAATTCGAGGTGGGTGCATCTCACGTATGCTCGCTAGCTTCTGCTCTGTAGTGAGGGCCATTTCTTGTATAAACACAGAGGGAGTTAACTGGGATTAAAAAAAAGACATAATTAAACCATGTAAATGTTAGGTGATTAAACACATTCAAGACCAGTTCTGTTAATATAGTTTTCAGTTCTAGATTGCAACTCCCACGTGACGTAGTCATCCACAGACTATTTTAAACCAATCACAAGGATATAGCAAAAGAGAAAAATAGGCATTTCAAAGAAAGATCAAAAGGAGTAAAAAATAAAGAACTAATAGCAATGCTTAGTTTATTTCAATTATCTTTTAACTAATATTAAGATCAGATACACTGTTTTATTTTAGTTTTTTATCGACAGGTTTTATTTTTTATTTAAATAATTACTCTACATATCTCCAGTAACTAATTTGCGATCTTTGAGGTGGCACACACCTGGGAGACTATAGCTGGCAATTGATCTGTACATCCGCAGGGATTAGGTGCCATGGTAATGCAGCTCCAAAGTGCATTATTTGTTAATACATAACACTCTATGCATATAACCCCAGTAGGATATTAAAGTCAAATATATCTTAAGTCCTCTAACACATGGCTTAATTTAAAGCCAATTTGCAATCAGACCTGTTTTTTTTTTGTTTTTTTTTTATTTGGATTTTATTTTTCTTCCATCTCTTTGTTCCGTACTGCAGTAGCAACTTATAAGGTCACTCCAGTGTGTTACCAATTTCTTTTGTTTAATTTAATTTCCACTTAAATGTCTCATTGCCCAATAACAAACAGACAGGACACAGGGCATTATATACTAAGAAGATTTTTTCAGGTTAAAACTTTTGAAAAGCAGTTTTTCACTATTTTTGGTGACTGGTAACACCTGCTTAGGTCTTAAAGTAGAACACTGAATATTGTAAGTTTGTTTTCAAATGATAGTTGTTGAACACAGATCTAATAAAAAAAAAAAAAAGTTTATAAATCTAACTCTACACACACATATTTGGTGAGTGTAGTCAAATTAAACACAGTGCTCAATAGAATGATATACATACCTTTATGTGCTTATCCACCCCTTTAACTAGCTTAGGGTTACGGGGTGCTACCACTTTGCTTTTAAACCCTTCTGGCATTTTAAAAGACAAATTCTGCAATGTCCCTGGAGGTGCCTGTACCTTACTGGTTGGCATTTTATCTTGTCCTTATCGTTTCACTTCATCTGAGGAGAAAGAATAATCATCATCCTCATCATCACAATAATAATAATAATAATAATAATAATAATAATAATAATAATAATAATAAGTTACATTTTATACCATATTTGATATAATACTGCGAGAACTTACTGGTCCAAACAGATGCTTGATTTTGGTGGAAATCAAGGAAAAGTGCTCATTGAAGGACATACATTTGAGAGATACGTGATTGTCATACAGCTGCAGAGCAATATATTATAATGCACGATGACTGAAAAAAAAGTCATTTTAATGAGATGTAGTAAATGTTAGCGACACTGGGTGGCAATTAAAGGTAGACTTATTTGTGAAACACACTAAAGTAGAATATAAAAAGTAGATAAACATATTATGAAAACAACTTTATCATCTTAATACTTTTAACTGGTTATTACAATGGCCCTTTTATTTGACATTATATTTGCATACGTACAGGACTTTAAAGTGCGGTGGTTCAGAATTCTTCTGTTGGTTTATGAGATAATGTATACTGACAGTGTGTGTTGGTCGCAAAGGGGAAATAAATAAACCGAACTCAGTAAATATTAGTTCTAAACACAAATGTTAAAAGGAAAAACGTTTTGCCCCGTGAATCTCATTAATGTACAGTGGCAGTTTTGAAACGCTACCTACAATTCAACAGTTCCATTAATGAGCAAATTTACCCTTTTAAAGCGTAAAGTAAATGTACTTTTAATAAAAACGCTTACATTTCAAATCAATATGGCATTTACATGTTACTTACAAGTATAAACCGGTGCTTCTGTGTACAACTGCTCCGTACCTGCAGTTACTGTTTATCAGTTGTCATGACAGCAGCTGCCTTGACGTTTCAATATGACGTATACTGATTGGCCTGTTGCGATTTCTATTCTTTCCTTTGATTGGTAATCTGGCAGGGAGCTCCATGGAAACGAGAATGAAGCTGAGGGAGGTGCTGATAATAAGTTAAAAAAATTTGGGCCACGTTAAAAAAATTAGGAGTAGGGTAACAAGACTTTCTTCACTTCTTTAGAAAATACTTAGTGGTAGTGTGTTTTTAAATGTGTTTGCACTCCACTCAGGTCGAACTGCAGTGCAATATGAATCGGACTTGCTTTGCAATGTTTCCAAGCAGTATAATGTGTGAAGGGAAGCCCATGTGTCACGCACGGCACGCAGTCGTGTCGTAGACTAGCTGTAAATTTGCTTTGATGTTTTTCCCCATTGTTTGTAAGCGTGTCGTTTACGCTGTTGCTGAAGTACCCAAAGCATGGCACAGCAGATGAAGGCGTGAGCGCGATTTGTTTGCATCCTACTGAAAAAAGATTACGATTTAGACACCGTGTTGGTATATTTTTACAAAGAAAGACCGGCCCTACTTGACTCACCGTACTTTCCTCAGTAGCTCTTCCGGCAACAGCGCACGTTTCTCAGCCCGAGTTGTTGCAGTAATTTGGAAGAGTTTATGCATGTTTAACTACATGCAAAATAGAGAAAATTGACGTTTTATCCGCAAGACGTACTGACATTGATATAGAGACACTGTTTTCTTCAGATTCAAAGTTAGGTAGCTTCTGCTTTTCTACTGTAGATTGCAAACGGTTTGTTTGATGGTCATGTTTTTTACTGCAGTGTGCAGTAGAACCCAGTTAGGAGTGATATAGTTCAGTTCCTTTATAGTGGACTTTAGGTGCTACTGTGTAACATAAATGCATATACAGGAATGCCACATTTTTATTATTATAGGTCTTATTGAGGAAGTGTCACATCTCAAACTTTCAAGCAGCTTACACAACAATAGGGATCTGTCGTTCTCTGAACCAAGTAACCAAAATAACTTTGTAATTGCTCCATGTGATGAGCATCCATAACTACAGGAGCATAATTCTGATTAGATCAGAAAGAGGAAGTGTCCAGCTGCATATATGATTATGTGATGCAATAAAGGGTTTTATTGTGGTTGCCTGCTGTGTCGTCTCCTAGAATACCCTTATGAACAAAACATTACCTCTGTGGCTGTACCTGATATAGAAATCAATAAAAAAAAATAAAAATAAAAAAATACAAGCATTAAATACAATAGAGATGCTTAATTAACATTGGAGCAGATCATGTTTTTTTTTATTTATTTTTTTAATGAGTTTGTCTTTAATTATGACATTGTTAATATGCACTTTTTTCTTCTTTCAGGTATAAGAAAGGGAAATAAACAAAAAAGAAAGGAAGTGAAAATGAGCAGAGGCCGGGGAGTAAGAAAAAGTTTTGCTGTGGATCATCTGGCAAAAAACCTTGAAGAATTCAGCCCAGATATTCTTGATGAAGTCAAAGAACTCTTCTGCAAAATTGTTACATATGCTAAACCACCCTCAGGGGAATGACTTATCCCAGACCCCAGCGAAGCCCTAAAGTACAAGCTCCAACTGGATGAGAGAGTCCAGGGTCTAAAAGAGTCTCTGAATGAAGTTAAAAATCAACTCAGCGACAACAACCTTGAAGTGTGGCATCGGCACACCAGCTTTACCAACAAGGCTGGCAAGGTCATCTCCCATGTGAGGAGCACGGGTAACACTGAAATATGCACCCAGGCATGGTGCAAGTTCTATGAAATCCTGGGCACCTTCCCCCTGCTTCCTGAACAGGCCCTTCGTAATGGCAAGCTCAGCTCTGTGCATCTCTGCCAGGCTCCTGGTGCTTTCATTGCCAGCCTGAACCACTACCTCAAGTCCAACTCTCTGCACTGACTGGACCTGGGTGGCCAACACTCTTAACCCCTGTCCTTTTGGTTCTTTGGCTCTGACGATATCAGTGATATCATGATCCAGAAGCACCTGCTGGAACTGCAACGCTTCACCAAGAGCATGCGCTTCATTGACTTGGTCACGGCAGATGGCGGTCAGTGGTTTGATGCTGCTCAGCACTGGTGGCTCCTTGTTTTAGATGTTCACTTTGTAAGCGCATTCTTCTGTCTGTCTTTACCTCCTAAACTGCTGCTTCAAAACTGTTCGTGTTTTTAAGCCTAGAACTAGCAAACCCGGCAACTCTGAAGTGTATGTAGTGTGTGTGGAGTACACTGGGAAGGAAGCTATGAGGCCTTTGCTCTCCAAAATGATACGGAACTATGGCAAAGATATAGCCAACCAAGCCCTCTTTCCCAAACATTTAATCCCAGAGTCCTTTCTGAAGCAACACCAAGAATGCTGCACCTTCTCCCACAGGCACCAGACTAACACCATCAATTACAACCTTCACTTGTTTTACTGTATGAATGAGGAACAAACCCAAAGGCTAAATATACTACAGGACTGTGCCGCAGAGTTCTACCTGCAGAGGTTTCAAGTACAATACCTCACAGAAGCAAATGGCTTTCCAAAAATGCCCTTCCAGGCTGCAATCTGAACAGTAAATTGTTTGGCCATAGGAAGCAGGTTGGTTCGTTCAACGAAAGGAAGGAACTGGAGACACTGGCCTGGAAGGATAAGGTGGAAAGAGGATATTATAGAGCTTTTATTGAAAAGCATGTTTTGGTCGGTTTTGGCAACAACTGCGTCTTGAGGGACCAGCAAGAATGCTGAATTTGAGTCCTGGTATGTCTTGGTTGGGCAAAAAATAGCCAAGGTCAGGAGCGCACCTTTTTTGTGAAATGGAATTGTTGACTTACCTGAATGAAGCCATAGAACAGACTGCAGTAACCAGAACAGCCGTGCTTCTTCTTGCCATACTGTATCTTTATTTGTAATCCCATTTTTTTCTTGTATTTTTTTTTTAAGATATTATTTTGGGCGAATATAAAATAAGCACAGTAACCCCTCCTTTTTTTTTTCTGTCCAACTGTATACATAATTTAAAAATGCATAAACTCAGTGCAGAATGTGCGTCTACTGTTTTAATGCAGAACTTGTATTGAAGTACGGCCAGCATTCTAGTTCTTGTGTGTTTTCAAAGTTTGAAAGGCAAACATTCTAAATGATAAACAATAAAATAAAATGACTGATATTTTACTTGTTATATCATCTCAGGCATCTGATGGGTATTCGTAAGATCTTTTATTTCTCCATCTTATCGCCTTTATTATTCAGTATATAACTGTTCACCTCAAATGAAAAGGAAGAGCTGAGAACTTTCAGGCTTGTGTTACCATCTTTAAATAAGCATTCATTTTATAAAACGTGTAGTACTGGTTATTGCTAAATATAATGTTAACAATGCTTCTGTTTATTTATTTTAAGAATGAATTGCTAGTTATGGTTTGGGCGTGATTTCAGTTTATTTTTTTCTTTTCTGTTACTCATCACATTGTGACTGGACTTGGTAGTTCCCTGTGATTAATTAATTTTTCTCTGTAAGAATGGAAAGCACCAGCAGTATAATGAGCTCTGGGCAGGAATCTCGGCAGAGCCCTTAATTTAAAGAAATAGCGATGAAGTAAGAGCCAGCTTAGCTAGACTGAGTTCATTACACTGAGGGATCATTTAGCTACTCCTAGAACCCAATTTAAATAGTATCTAAGGAAAAAATAAACAGAAGTTGGGATAGTCCTTGCATATTTTTATCCTGTTTTAGATACAAAACAAAGAGGCATGGTGGAGATTAGAATATATCGACGTCATCCATATGTAGGCCTGATGTTGATGGCTGAAGTGTAATGCTGGCTCCAGGGATCAGCTTATTTTGCCTCCTCAGTGCATCAGCACACACAACAACGTTGATGCTGGCTCTAGGGATCAACTACAGTGCAGTCTCCCCAGTGCAACAGCATGACAACCATCTGGATTGAGATAAGTAGGGTACATCTCTGGGGTCTTCAAGTGGGCACCTTCTGTCCTCTGTGTTTCGTCAACTAGCCCACAACACCTCAACAGGGCTCAATGGTGATTCTGGCATCCCACTCAGCTCAACCCAGCTTACTTACCCATACATCAGTGTTTCTTTCTTTCTATTGTGCTTGAGATCCCCAACCAGAATCTTTCCGTCTCAACCACAGCCAGTTGCTGCTCCTCTCTGCTGCTTCACATAAGTTCTTCACTGTGCGACGCAACTTTTGGTCACTGAACCCGACATCTATGAGAAACCATGTTGTAGAGTGTGTCACAAATCCTCGACAACCCACCTCCACTGGGTAAACCCAGACTCTCAACCTCAGTGTTCTGCTTCAGCAGCATACCGAAGTTTCTTCCTCTCATACGCCTCATCCACATCATCTCTACCAGGTGAACAAGGCGTGCTAATCCAGACCACAAGACAATATCTGGTCGAATGTTAGTTGTAGCACTCTCAGGTGGAAAAATAAGTCATTGACCAACATCTGTCAGCATTTTCCAGTCTCTAGCAGCTTCCAGTTGTCCTTTACCAGGCTTGGTTTTAATACCTTTTCTTGGTGGTTTCTCTCCTGGACGGAAGAATGTTGTCCTTTGTGTAATGTTTTGATGGAACTGGTGGCAACTTATTGGTCATGTTACACTTGACTTCCAATGCTAAGGCCATACATCGCAGCACCTAGTCATGGCGCCAAGTAAACTGTCCTTGACTAAGCCGCACCTTACATCCTGTCAAAATGTGTATTAATTTTGCAGGTGGTGAACACGAAGAATATGAGGGATCCTCTCCTACCTAAAGGTTTAGGTTCTGTGGTGATGGGAGAACATCACATGTTGACCTGATGAGGAAACTGATCCTGCTCTGTTCCACTGTCCATAGGTCTTGCCAGCCAATCTTGTGTTTGCATCTCATCCTCTCCTTCTGTTCTTGCACCTGGTTGATTACCAGCTTCCTCCGCTGAGCTGGGGCTGCCTTGTGCCATGTAGGAGGAGCTGAACTGAGACCAAGAGCCCCTCTTCCATGCTGAACTTGCCCCATGATATCACCGATTCAAAGGGCAGCCTTTGCATCTTCCTCGGCTTTCTTTGCCGCCCACTTTCTATATACTGATATGACTACCAATATATAGAACACACACACACACACACACACTGGACTGTATTAAACTGCATGCTAGCTTCCTTAAAAATGCATATCAAAGTTGTATTGGAATTCTTTTTTGTAATTGGATGCAAAAGTGACATGCATTGATAACATCATTTATAGACTGCACTAATAATATCATTGTTTTAGATAACCATGCATTATAATCCAATGAGGCCATATAAAACACTTTCAAAAGCTATTGCGTGTGTTTTCTTTTTTATAAGCGTTTCTATAGCATATCTGTCTGTACTTTGAACCCCTCAGATCTCAACCAGCTCATTGAATACAGGTGAGCAGCCCGGCTCATCAATTTGTAAGTATTGTTCATTTGTTTTTTCTTTGTTAGTTCTTTTTTTTCTTTTAGAAATAATTTACTAAGCGATTTTGTTTTCTAATTTGTACAACTTTTTTTTTAAACAGAGATTCCCACAAATCATTAATCAGTGAAGGTGTTCTCTCTCCTTATACATATTGGTTACATACAAACTTCAACTCAAAGTCAGTTATAATATAGCATTATGGCTTACAAACAAGCAACCAATTGACCATTTGATCATTTAATATTTAATTTAGTACGAGTTTTCTTTTTCCGTGTCGTTCACGACGTGTAGGGCAATATGAAAGCAGTGTAGTCGATGTTAAATGATGAACGTCATGAACGTTGATAATAAATCGGTTTATGTATATTTTAAACTGCACTTCTCTTTTTTATGTATTTACATATTTTATTTATTTACAGCTACAGAGAGAGAGAGAGAGAGAGAGAGAGAGAGAGAGAGAGAAAGAGAGACATTATGTATCAATATGACATTTATATGAAAAAGTAAGAATTAATTGTGACATCAGAACGATGCAGATACAGAATGTTATATAATTACTTGATGTAGTTTCTTGTTCTGATATTATTACGTCACAAATGAAGATTGTCTCCTAAAATGCCTTGTCAACAGGTCAGTCAGTGCGAGCGACCCTGTCCACCGTTGTTGTTCCTGCTGCTGTGGAATTAAACAGCGAAGCGCTCTGTATATCTTACTAAGCTAGCAGGAGCTCCTCCTCCATCACCCCACCCGTGAGGAGAAAGCCCATGTCTATGTCAGCTGCAGAGATCTGTGTCCTCCCTCAATTCTAATCTCCCATCTGAATCTGACATAACCGCTGTAATATTAGACGAATTAACCGCTATCAGCAATCGCCATGGCTTCTGGCAACGAATGCAGGTAAGATACGAGAAAAAAAAGAAAGAATAATAAGTATATTCCTGAAGGACAGCGGCTTTCGGTTTCAAACAAACCTCTCCGGGTTTAACCATTGACGATTATTATTAGCCTTCCTTTGAGCTGTGGCTTCAATCAGACAATCCACAGCAGTAAACAAAATATAAAGGCAGACATGTGTAGTGTGTAGGTTACTCCAGAGACAGCATAATGCACACGAGCTGTGGTAGGGAGGGTTTGCAGAAGTACATCCAGTGCACTCAGAGTCCAGCTACGAACCGCGCACATTTACAAGAGCTGATCCGGTTATTCAGGGGGAAAATACATTATTTTTTTCTAGGATATAATTTCAGACACATTCGGCAGTAAATGTCAATATATTTTTTGAACAGTGTCACAACTAGGTTTTAAAATGCCGCGACATGGCAAGGTGCATTATTTTGATGAATCATATCGAAGCTAGCAACTGTTGCTATGCTAAACAGGACCATGCCTGTGCAGTACCAGAGAGCCGCGCCAGCTAGCCATTGTGTTTGTTCAGTGAAAGCTCTGGCATTTTGCTCATGACCAGTCCCCTCCCCCTAACAGCGGCATCAAAGGATAGTGCTGAGCGCAGAGAACTGTTGTCAGGACCCTGGACAGCGGTGGCTGGGCGCCAGAGACTGGCTTTGCGTAGGATTATGGTTACAGGCCGGCCGTTCATTGTTTGTAATGCGGATTGACTTGCTATGGTAAAAGGCGGCTGTCTTGCACTGTGACAAAAAAATACACTTTGAAATCACCTCATTCCCCGTTTGCTAATACTTACCCCTGGATTCTGTTGAACATTACGCAAGCATCCGTAGTATTGCAGGAAGTTAAACACAATATTGAATGTGCAATTGGACAATTTCCTGTATAACGTTTCTAAAACTTCAAAGCACAAAGATGTTTCACAATATTGCCTGTTGTATACAAAATGAATATTAAACAGGTTAGGGTTAGGTTCTGTCTCTCAAAAACAAACTGTCAGTTTTATCATATCTGCTACTGCTGTAAAATATGTATAATGGTTTCATCTTATGAAGTGAACAGGGCTTGTTGGGAACTGAGTACCACCCTTTTTACATGTGCATGAGTAAGGATGAGTGGCAGAGTGATGCTGATAGCTGGGAGACTCAAAATGAAGTCAAGTAAAACTGGACCAAAACGCTTTTATACACATATTAAAAGTTCATGAAAGTGCCAAGGAAGTTATTTTATGATATTGTTAGGTAAATGGGTAACACTTAAGTGTCCCTACTGTGTATTTACATAGTTATTAAATAAATACATGTGTACTTATACACAATTGCAATGTTATTGTGCATAGTTACTTCATGTTAGGGTTATAGCAGAAAAGGGGTAGGGTGGGTTAAATTGTCCAAAAATATTTACACATTAAGTACATTGTAACTATGCATAATATCATTGTAATTATATGTAAGTACACATGTATTTACTATGTAACTGCTATGTAAATACACAGTAATTAGAGACTTAATGTAAAGTGTTACTGGTAAGTGCTTTTAATTGCATTTTGAAGAAAGGTAAGTGATTATAAAATGTATGTATCTGGTTCTGCTCTTGTGAGATAAAATAGAGCTCACATACTTTCTGTAGAGGGCCAGAAAGCTTCAAGGGAGAGGAAGCTTCTCTGCAGCTATAACTACCTTAGGTAATGTAAACAAACTTGTAAGCCAGCAGTGCCTACATAGGAGGTTAAGAACACTTTCACCCAAGAAATCACATACTTTTATTTCTTTAAATATGCACTTACTTGGTCCCGGGATATTACTGCTGGTGTTTTATTTTTAAGTGGGCAAGTTTTTAAAATGCACTTCCTCCCATGTGGTAGACAGAGAGCATTGCATCTTTCTCCAAGCTCACTAAGAGACAGCTGGCTTCCTGACCTGACACACATAGTGCAATGTCTAGAACACCTGTGAGAGACCACTGTGACACTTAGTATTGTGTGATGCAGCAGAAGACTATAGAGGAAGGTTAATGGTAGATAGTAAGATAGATACAGAAGTGTGATGCAAAGCATGCAATTTGTTTTTAAATGGTACAATTGGTAGGCACTAGCTTTGTCATGTACACTGGTTGCTAGGATACTGTGTATTCCTACATTTCCCAAATGAATGGAAAGCAGGGAGGTGACTGAAGTGGTCTTTGGACCGTGTTTCTTTTTTTGTTTGTTTTGCTCTGAGACACACAAACCATTAGTCCATTACACACTTCCCTGAAGATTATAATTCTAGGCTCAGCACTCGGCCTCTTACCCTTATTGAAAAAGAAACTCAATGGGAAGCCACAGTGTCTTTGATATTTTCTAAGATGATGGCCAACGCTCAAAAAATACCCAAGATTCCATTCCTTTAGTGCAGTTCTGCTTGAGAGCAGAAATACTGCATGTGTGGCTTCATTGATTCAAGTTCATTCACTTTCATGGTGTCTGTACAAAACATTAAAGCACATTGAATTGATCTGATCATAATGGATGGCAAACACTGAAAGATATGGCAGGTTGAGCCACTAAATCATAGTCACCGATGTTATTGACATCTCCTTTGCATGATTAAACCAAAACATGCACATAGAGATGATTGCACAATAAGCAGAAAGTGTTAAACCTTTGTATAAAATCGAGAGTTTATTAGATTATATCCAAATGCAATCTGAAACACATATAGGAGGCTATGAATATGTGATAACAGTTTGATGAAGATTGGTGCAAAACCAAAGCAGTTATCACGTTCATCATGTGGAGTGTGACAGACAGACAGACAGACAGACAGACAGACAGACAGACGGACGGACAGATGGACTGACACGATCAGCACATAAGAGTCCCCATGTTTTTGAATGAGGACTATAACTGCTGAAAATCTGTTCAAGTGAAAAGCATATATAATAATCTCTAGCATTTCACAGCCCGTCCCCTGAGATTGGTCTCATGTTCCCCCTGGCATTGTTCTTGATGTGCTGGAGACAGTTCTTTTACTTCGCTTCACTGATAATGATTTCATACACCCCTGAATATTATATTCAAAGAAACACTAAGCTTTTTATTTTTGCTTATCCTGCTTTGTCTCAGGCCTTGCTAAGATCCTCTTGTGTGTTTGTCACTGGGATTTCTAATGGATCCCCAACACCATCCCTCTCCTTTCATCTCTTTAAAACCAACAATGCAGGTTTAGCTTGATTTCACATCGTTTGTTTGTTGTATATAAGTTGTTTGGTCAACACTGTTGATACTTTGTTCCTCCTTCATGGAGTTATATAATAACAACAGCTGGAATATGAGCCATAGAGAAGAACCCTTATTTTATTTGTACCTCATTATGTGTATTGCATCTGTATTGTCTTGATGTAAAATATGTACATGTCATGATAGTATGGATGGAGTACTGCATTAATAAGCATATTTCTTTCTCTCTCCATTTAGCTATGCTTTTGAGGTTTACAAAGAGACAGCTGACTGGCTTCTGGCACAGACTGAGCTGCGTCCAAAGGTGGCTGTTATCTGTGGCTCTGGTCTGGGAGCCTTGGCTGAGCTGCTTGATAACCAGACTGCCATCCCCTACAAGGACATCCCCCACTTCCCTCAGAGCACAGGTAGTTCAAGCCTGCCTCCCCATCCCATCCCATCCCCTCTTCCCTCAGAGCACAGGTACTGCAAGCCTGCCTCCCCATCCCATCCCATCCCCCACTTCACACAGAGCACAGGTACTGCAAGCCTGCCTCCCAATCCCATCCCATCCCCTGCTTCCCACAGAGCACAGGTACTGCAAGCCTACCTCCCTATCCCATCCCATCCCCTGCTTCCCACAGAGCACAGGTACTGCAAGCCTGCCTCCCCATTCCACCCAAGACCTGTGCCAAGGTTCAACTACAATAACAGTTACTATGACATTGTAATTACAATTAATTATGAAATACACAAATGCAATTGGAATTGACCCCAGGTTCGATGAATTTACGCTTTATTGATAAATAATGCCCCCCCCCCCCCACCCCCACACACACACACACACACACACCCCCACCCCCACATCTCAGGTGTTTCTTCATTGGAAGTCTTCCCATGTATTTCCATATTTCCAGAGTGTATTTACCAGTTAAATTCTCTTGCCTCCTGCTCCAAGGCACGTTGTTTTTTATCCCCGTGGGCAGGTTTATATTTTTTACAAGGGCTTTCCATATGTAAATAAAAAAATAAATAAATATCCCTCTCGAAGATAAACCGAAAGTAATATGAATCTAGATTTCTGAAACATCTTCAAAAATGTCATTCTAATAGCAGTGCTGGGAGTACTCAATCTTTTAAAACACTTTTTGCTTTTGCCCGTACAGTTGTCACTAATATCATTTGCATTTAAAACTGCCACATGTCCCCCTGATTAATGGACTGAGCCAATGGTTGCATCGTTGATTGTGGTTGTCTGTAATTCTTTTTGGATGGGACAGCAGGTGCCTGTCTATATGTAGACGTAGCAGTGGGTACTTGCACACTTCATTCTTCGCTAGAGATACATGCACAGTACACCAGAATTGCATCATCAAAGACATTCCTTGATGTAGCTGCAGTGAAATCCAGTCTGCTCAAAGGGGCTTGCCTGTTCTCCTCAAACAAGAACAAAAAAGCACCCCAGCGGCATCGTTTATCGCAGCTGCATCAGTTTAACAAGGTGTTTGACACAATTTGGCCCCAGATTCAGTCACACAAGCAACTAATGAGTCAGACAGCGGGCTTTCATCATCTTTCATTTGTACATTTTAACACTTGTCTATTTAGAGGCTTGCACTGATAAATGTTTGTGTAGCCTGCAACAGTGACTCACTCACCTGATTGTCATTAAACAAGGTGCAAAGTGATGCCGAGACACATAGCTGCTTTTGAGGTGAGCCCCACCTGGCAGCTTGTAAAGGAAGATGGAACCGAACGACCTCCAGTGCTGTTTGTTCTGCAGCGTGTGCTTCGTTTCAGCGCCTGCACTGTTGAGTTCTGTTCAGATTCAACAAGGTCTAGCATTGGTGGAAAAAAAATGATTTACCTTTTTTTTTAATTGTTTTCCAGGACCACCTTGTAAATACCTCCATCTCAATGGGTAAATCTCCTGGTTAAATACATAAAAAGGTAGCAGTAAACCTGTTATTTAAATGGCATTTGTAACTCTGTGTCCTTTTCAAAGGATTTGTTTTCTTTTAGTGCAGGGTCATGCTGGTAGACTGGTCTTTGGGGAGTTCAATGGAAAGCCTTGTGTGTGTATGCAAGGAAGATTCCATTTCTATGAGGGCTACCACATCAGCAAGGTATGGAAATTCAAAACAAAAACACATCTTACGTTTTTGCTAGAACACTAGCATACATATATTACTAGTCTAAGAATCAAGATTTGTTTTATGACAAGTGGCCTTTATCTTGAAACCTCATCATCTGAAGCAAAATGTAAAATGACATACATTTCAGTATGAGGAGCTACTAAGAGTACATGGCAGGCTTGGTAGAATTTAGACAATTATTAAGTAGTTATCCTGAACTGCATATAATGAATACTATTTGAACTGGTCCTATTTACAGGTGAAGTAAATCTCTTCCTGGCCTCAAATGCTTCCCAGATCACTCAAAGCATTCATTCATTCTCGATCCATGTTGTGTGTCAAATGCATGCATTCAGGTGTCAAGCTTCCATGCACTGCTATTCCACTTTACCATTCAGCAAGCTGTGTTAATATAGTGTCTGGATCATGCAGATTTACAAGGCAGCCCAATTAAACTCACCCAGCCACTCAATGGACCTTCCCAGCACCAAGGCCATGCTCTTATATTCTACTCAGTCAGTGTAACACTGCTATTTAGTCATGCTATTCTTGTTTCATGTAAATGTTTCTGCCCACCAATTGGGGATCCTTTAGTATTAGTAATCGAAACATCTCAACACGCTCCCCTGTTAAACAAGACTCAAATGATTATAGATATGAATAAATAGACAGCCTTGTTCCTTTGCAGGTCACCTTTCCAGTGCGAGTGTTCCACCTCCTGGGGGTGCAGACTCTCATTGTCACCAATGCCGCTGGGGGACTGAACCAGGATTATAAAGTGGGGGACATCATGTTCATCAAGGACCACCTCAATATCCCAGGCTTGGCTGGACTCAACCCCCTGGTTGGACTCAATGAGGAGTGGTAGGAAGTTTCTCATAGGCTGCTCAGTGTAACTTTACCCAGGCATGAAGGTGCCCTGTAAGCCTGGGCTTGTCAGAGAGGATCAGAATCATCAATTAAACTCAGTCATCCAAAACGCACAGTGGTTCAATATGTAGTAAAAGATATTGAGAAAAATTTCCAGTTTGCAAGAGATAGTACACTCTCAACCTGATTAGAGGTAGCCACTGAACACTTAGAAACACAATATAAGTCATTCATTCTAAATTTAAACCAGACAAAACCTTGATGTTAACGCACATATTCTGTTTATTTTGAACCTGCTGTGGTTTCAAATGCTTTTTCATTGACAGTCTGGGTTCAAAATCTACACTCTCATCGACATTATAGAAGGTTCCAATGAGGATGTGGCTTATAATCTACATTTAATACAGTGTCACCAACAGTTGAAGCTAGGAACACATTACCACACTGAAGCAGGAGAGAGACAGTGTACCAGATATGTTTAATTTCATAAGAAGTCAGTTCCAAGCTATGTTAGTGTATTTCATTGAGTTGCCAGACCTCCACATCCTGTTACTGTGAATTCTTCCTGTGTTTAGGTTTGGCGTGAGATTTCCATGCATGTCTGATGCCTATGATAAAGACATCTGCAGCATTGCCATGGAAACTGCCAAGGAGCTGGGTTATGCCCCTTTCATCCAGCAGGGGGTGTACGCCATGGTAGCTGGACCTTCGTATGAGACGATTGCAGAATGCAACATGCTCCGAATGCTGGGGGCAGATGCTGTTGGTGAGTAAGGATAGTTAGGACTGCACTTACTCATTAGCTATAGTGATGTAGTTACACCACTGGCTCCTGAATCCCAGCACATTAGTAGGTGCAATGTTCTGCCGGTATAGCACAGCACTCTTTATTGGGCCTATTTTAACCATGATACTATATATTGTGTATTTCACACACTGGCCTGGGAAGTCTCTAGTTTAACCCCATGTGCCTCCCTCTCCTCTCTCCTCTCTCCTCTCTCTCTTCTCCCTCTCCTCTCTCTCTCTCTCTCTCTCCCTCTCCTCTCTCTCCTCTCTCTCTCCTCTCTCTCTCTCTCTCTCTCTCCCTCTCCTCTCTCTCTCTCTCTCTCTCTCTCTCCCTCTCTCTCTCTCTCCTCTCTCTCCTCTCTCCCTCTCTCTCTCTCCTCTCCTCTCTCTCTCTCTCTCTCTCTCTCTCTCTCTCCCTCTCTCTCTCCTCTCCTCTCCTCCTCCTCTCCTCTCCTCTCTCTCTCTCTCTCTCTCTCTCTCTCTCCTCTCCTCTCTCTCTCTCTCTCCTCTCTCCTCTCCTCTCTCTCTCTCTCTCTCTCCTCTCTCTCTTTCCTCTCTCTCTCTCTCTCTCTCTCTCCTCTCTCTCTTTCCTCTCTCTCCTCTCTCTCTCTCTCTCCTCTCTCTCCTCTCTCTCTTTTTCTCTCTCCCTCTCCTCTCTCTCCTCTCTCTCTCTCCTCTCTCTCCCTCTCCTCCCTCTCCTCTCTCTCCTCTCTCAGGCATGAGCACTGTTCCGGAGGTGATCCTGGCCAGGCACTGCGGGCTGCGGGTGTTCGGCCTGTCGCTTATCACCAACAAGGTTGTGATGGACTACAACAGCCACGAGAAGGTCAACCACGAGGACGTCCTCAAAACATCCGCGCTTCGGGCAGAGGACTTGCAGAATCTGGTCAGCTGCCTTGTGGCCAAGTTAGGGTAGATACAAATAACCATGCTGTGTACTCTCATGGAACAAGACCTGCTAGATACACGTAGGCCAACATCAGAGGTCCATCTGGGATCTCGTCTATAAATATAGTCTAATATCTCTCATTTCAAGGTTTTTCAACTGAATGTCTTTCTCAATCAGATTTGTCTTAACTGAAACACTAAACAGTTTGCTGCTCTGTGTAGGGCGGGTGGGCTGCTGGTAATCACGGGTTCTAGACTCTGCTCTGTGTAGGGTGGGTGGGCTGCTGGTAATCACGGGTTCTAGACTCTGCTCTGTGTAGGGCGGGAGGTCTGCTGGTAATCATTAGCCCGAGTGCAATCTCTTACAAGGTTCACTGTCTCATTTATGTTAACTCTTGAGGAGTGGGGGGGCCAGCATGATTGTTGTTTAGTAATTAAGGGGTCTGAGTGATGAAAATGGGCAATACAATCACCACCCTTACTCTTGTGGTAAATGATCTGTTGTTTCCAAACTTTTTAACACTACTGTATATACTGTTAATGTCTATATAAATAAAAAAATAAATATTTGACCGAAGTCAGTTTCAGATCGAATTAGATTTGCTGTGCTATATATTAAACACATAACAACATGCTATTATGTACCAGAATGCAATTTCAAAAATGATCCTACACATTTAAAAAAAAAAGTTTAAAGGTCACAAATGATATAAATATAGATGGATTTACTCCTAAAATCAAACATACATGTTTGTATTCTTCTACATTAGGAGGTTACCCCTTCATAAATATTAATATTAGAAATAAAGACTGACTTTAACTAGCTTTCACCAATAGCCCTGTCACTGGAGCTAATGTAATATCCACGAAAATGAACACAGACAGAGAGAGACACATGAGAAAGAGTCAAATAAACCAGCCTTGTATTGTTATTGTATTGCGATTCAGTGCAATGATTTATTTATTAATTAAAACATTACAAAAATGATATGTGCCTACAAGGGAATCAGACAGGGATCAGGGGAGGTCATTGCAATAGATTGTTATTAATTATGAATAAGAAACAATAATTTCTAGCACATCATTGCATGCATGTTTTTATGAATACCATTCTATTTTGTTGTTTTTTTTTATCTGTGGTTCTTAGTTCTTAATCAGTGCTGTGTTTTAATCAGTCTTAGCGGTGTCTATCTAGAGCTCAGAAGCATTGAGTGGTGCTTGTAGAACTCTAACTGCACGGTGTTCTTTAACCCTTTAATGCATAGTGACCTCATAGGGGGACGGATAGGGAAAACTCGCTTCTAGTCTTTATATGAGGGCATATGGAAATCCCAATGCCTCATATGAGGATGACATTTGTTTTCCCATATCAATGAAAAAAAAAGAAAGAAAACATTTTTAATTCAAAATATATTTGTATCCAAAAAAAAAAAAAAGCCAGGTATTTGTAATATTTCATGCGCAAATGGGTTAATTGTCTCCTTCAGACAGATTCATTCTTTATGAGTGAGGTCTCGTTTTCTAACCTAGTTGTCTAATATTCCATTCTATCGTTGTTGGGTTTTTTTTGACAGTTTTCCCGTCTGCTTGTTTCTGAATGCGGAAATCCCTTTGCAATGCACACGTTCTAGTTCCTGAATGAAACTGGAAAAGACATCCTCCCCATCACCATCTCTGTTTCTCTCTTTCATTATTTATACATTCCTCCAGCCACCCACTCACTGAAGAGCAGGGTCTGATATCAAACATTCACACTGTCTGCCTTGACAGCCAAGAAAAAAGAGAAAGAAAAAACCTTGAGGGAAATCTTTCCTAGGGTCCTTGTGTTTTCAAACAAACCCGCGTGTGTGTGTGTGTGTGTGCTAAAGAGAAAAAAAAACTGAAACATTCAATGGAGTTTATCCAAATTAGTTTAATTTCCAGAGGGTCCCCAATAAACATATTTTATTTAGTAGTTTAAATATTTGAATGGGTAGGATCAATCCTGCAGAGATGGAAATATCAGATCAAGGGGTATGCCATCAGACTCAGCAAAGTAAAAAACAAACTGTATACTCACAAGTTAGATGAATTCATGCACAGACATCTGGAGAGAATGGAGATTAAAAAGCGCAGTTAAAATAGACAAGATGAACCATTTATATATGTCACATTATTACAAAGTGGTACCCATCACACTTTATTAAGAGAATGAACTGCAGGCATGTTTATGAATATATTCATACAGCAGACAGCATACTCTACAAACCATGGCTCATAAGCCATTCATAAATGTCGCATAAATATGTCTCCAGGAAGTCTTTGAATTAATAGTTCCTGTCTGTAACCGATGTGATTCATGTTATTTTACATTGGGTTCTAATGCAGTGGGACTTCACCACAAGACAACCCAAACATCATGGTCACAGCAATGTGAGCATCTCTCCTTTCTGAACCACTGCAAGAGTACCCCCCCCCCCCCCCCCCCCCCCCCACCCCCCCCCCCAGCACCGCAATATCATTTCACAGGTCAGGTGTTTTTCAATTTCAAATTTATAAGGTGTGAATGTGAAAAATGAGTTGGGCCCCAGTGACTGTGGTGAGGGCAACGACTCGTGAAAAACAAAAATAAAAGCAGCAAGCCTTCACTTAAAACAATTTACTATACCACCACCACACCCCCCCCCCCTCCTCCTCCTCTCCTCCTTCTCTCCTCCTCCTCTCCCCATCCTCCCCCCTCCTCCTCTCTCCCTCCTCTCCCTTCCCCCTCAGGTCTCCCTGCATTACAAACAGCTGGTTTCATTTGCATTCGGAAAACTCCTTCCATTATGTCATCAGAAAGTGAGCTCCCTCTCCTACTCTTTTAATAACCCAATCTCTTTTTTTCCGTCTTCTTCCTTTTTCATCATTAATCGAAGGTGTGGAACAAGCAACGGGCTGCCGTTGATGGAATGCTTTTCTGGAAATTGCCTCACAAATGCATTTCTGGTCGGGGAATAAATCAGTAGACATAGCTGGCAGACAGAAGGGCAATAAAAACCCTGCTGCCAGTCCTGTGTTGAGGTTGGGTCTGCTCGGGGGCTGGCAGGGCTGAGGCTGCTGCATGTTCGCTTCTGGAATGAGAAGGCCACTCAACACCAAAGCCTGTATTAAAGGCAACCCTTGTCCTTCTAATGCAAGGTTAAAGTCCACCCTCCAGTCCAGAAGTGGAGCGGTGCAGAAAGGGAGGACACTAGCTCATAGCTGAGAAGATCTGCAAGGTGCAGCTCGGAGAGAGACAGGCACATGACTGTGAGAAGTATGAAATATGAGCAGGAGGATCTTATATTTGGTCTTCTGGATCACAGTTAGGACAGCATTGCATTTAACTATTTTTTCTCTATCTGATCCAACTTGTGCAGCAGTACCATGTGTCTTGCTTACAGTACTCTGCGTGGTGCTGGTGTCAACTCTACAATAATCAGTTGTCAGTCATCTCAGTTGTAAATGGAAGCTGTTTTGGACTCCTGCCCGAGCAGGTTTCACAGACAAATGTTTCAACTCGAGAGATGATGATGTGATTTGTCAAGGAATTTGTCAAGGAGTTAAGAACAAAAGAAGTTTAGATAAATACAAAGAAAAGAAAAACACAGTCTTTGAAAAAAAAATAGTTCATGTAATATTGAAAGGGAAAGCGATCAGCCAGTCCATTAATCCCATCCAAGTCCCTGAAATCAATGATCCATCGATCACAGTGCTGCAGATCTCCTCTGAAATCAATGATCCATCGATCACAGTGCTGCAGATCTCCTCTGAAATCAATGATCCATCGATCACAGTGCTGCAGATCTCCTCTGAAATCAATGATCCATCGATCACAGTGCTGCAGATGCACCCATCCTGAATACACTATACAAAAAAAGAAGTATTCAAGGAACTAGATTTGGAGAGGTTTGATGAGTGATGGCTTTCTGATATTCTGAAAATGATACCTCAGCTTCCTTTTCTAGCACTTAGTGCCCAGCGTCAAGTACCGGGGGCTGACTGAATCGACCAAACTGCTCGCAATCCTCCTCCTATAGTGCCCTATAGTGCCCTATAGTGTCCTATAGTGCTCTGAAGACTTCTGAGCTCAGTGAGACACCTTTCAGGGTCTTTACACCCAGTGCAATGTGTTCCTTTTTTGTTCAAATAAAATCGAACTTACAAAACTGAACTTGCATGGTTAATTAAAGGACTCAGATGTGTTGCTTTTTACTTGTTCTGTTACATTAAGAGTTTTCTTCTTCCATGCTGGTTGGACTCTGGTATTCAGATCAATCTGCTGCTGGTGGTGTTTGAGTGCATTCAGAAGGTGAAAATGAAGAATCAACACCAACAACACCTCAGAAAGGAAGCAGGGGCAGGCCCTGTCAGTGTCTGGATGAGGGACCTCTGAAGCACATGTTGCAGTGTACTGCATGTGCTGAACTTGTACCAGGGTATTTCTAAAGGGAAAACCAACACCTCTTGAGATGACTTTCAGCTCTGCTGTGAAAGTGTATTTCCATTGCACAGCAACAGAACAATGAGTCCATGTGACTTTATATATACATTTACAGCTAAAGGTATAGTATAGCATTAGGAAATAGAAACGCACACATACACGCACACACACACCATGCGCATGTACACACATGCACACACCCTTTTTCCCTTTTGGAACAGTCATATCCAACAGTTTATTATGCCTCACATCCCATAGACAGTGATTACTATGGCAATCTGTCACAGAGATTATTTAATGTCATTTGGGAGGGCTCCACTTGAGCGTCTCTGTATTAAGATTTCAAACTGCCTCAGGTTTCAGCAGCCATCAGTGCAAAGAGAGATTTCTCCAGGGAAAAACAAAACCACTCCGGATCAGATCATTACAACTGGGGTACAATCACACGCACTCTTTCTATACTGTTATGCAATCGACTGCACTCTGTCCATTATAACCTCATCTCTACAGTAGAATGAGGCTGACCCTTACTGAGTGTGACATGCACACGCCTTCAGGCTAAAAGGCTGTGGCAATTCATACATATTTGCCAACTCGCACACACACCTAAAATGTTTAATTTTTTTTATTTTGTTTAGCCAGAATAGACTCTTGAGTTGAAAAAGCTTGTTTTTAGAGTGCACCCCTTCATGCACGCACCTATACACACCACCCACAACCAACACAAAGGAATCACAGCTTGCAACATGGGCAGAGGCTGCAACAACCAACAACAGCAACATCTAACAGAAGATCCCTGAAGCATTCCCTAAACTGGGTGCAATTCAGCACGCTTTCATGTACTTGATTGAATATGATTTTGTTGTCAGCACGATTAATCAGCAATGCACAGCTGCTCTTCAAGCTGAAACACACATTAAAAGATTATTTCTTTGATTCCAATACCTATGCAATTTTAGAAAAACAAGTTTTAGTTTTTTTTTTTTTTTTCTTCTATCAGTGTGGCGGTAGTAAACACACCCATACACAGCCCTACATACACGACTGTATTTTAACATTCAAGGGTAGAAATACTGCATGTGAGTGAATGGGGTGTGCATATTTAGACAGTGTATTTTAAATCTCTGATTACATGGGGAACACACTACTGCAGACAGAAACTAAAGGTAGCAAGTCCACAGTGCATAGTAAATAATATAGGCTGCCTGTGTAGGTTTGAACGATTCTGAAATTGGAGCGCAGCGCCTTCTAGAGGATCATTCCGGGACCGCTGGCTCCGCGGGGTTTAAAAGCTCCGTCAGGGAGTGATTTGGTGATAGTGCTGAAGCGCTCTTTGCTGTAAACGTCGTGCGGGATTTCTAGCTGTCTGCAAGAGCATGGCCAACAAACAGCCTCCTTTTCTACACCTGGCAGAACTCACATCCTCGCAGTTCCTGGATATTTGGAAGCACTTTGACTCCGACGGTCAGTATTGTTCTGTTAAATGACACACTTTAAAGGAAAAAAAAACTTTATTCGTGTTTTGTTTTTTTTCTTATATTAAATTGCTAATAACAAGTTTGCTACGGTTTGAAGTTTGAATTTATATGTATAGCTAAGTATGTCTTTATTTTTTTGGATATATGGGTATAAAATAGAAATAAAGAAAAGTTCAGGCTTATTTATTTTGTTTATTTGTTTGTTTATTCTCTAGTTAATCTACTAAATGCATTTAATTACATTTTTTCCGTGTTTTCTTTTAATTGAATGAGGCGAAACAAAAATACAAACGGTAGACTTCAATAAAAGAAAGGTTTCTTTGTTTTTTTTTTTTTTTTTTTTTTTTTTTTTTTCTTTTTTTAATTAATTTATTTCATAAAACGTTTGACGTGACGTGTTTTATAAACTCCCATTGCCATAGGCTGTGTAAGTTCGTGCAATGCAATGAAGTAAGCCCGTTGGATAAAGTCAGTCTAACTACAACACAATTCCCATATTGAATTCATGTTAAAATCTCATGGACTTGTGTGACCAATTTGAATGATCTGTAACTTCACTTTACTTCCAATGAGTTTGATATGAATTCGTTATGAAATACTGTAGTCCTCTCTGAAGTAGGATAGCGGTAGCGCTAAATGTAATTTACAAAGGACAATCACCCGCCTGTAGTAAATGCACCTTCAGCACGGTGCAGTGTTATTTACCCGTTTACTATACACACGGGTATAGAAAACGCGTTTTAAAATAGGCAGGGTTACACTATGATGATATGGCTGTATGTTTGGATCCTCGTTTTTAAAAGATGAAATAGTTACACGCGATTAAAATAAAACTGAAGTTTTGGCACGTTCAGTAATCGGCTGGTTTGGGTATTCAACTCGGTGCGTTTTATTTCGAGTTTCTGAGGAGTGAGCTGCGTTCGTTGCCTCACGGTGTAGCTGTCTTATTTGCGGTCTGTTTTGTGTTTTTCTTTCAGACAATATAAAATGTCGCACAATATAAATTAAAAAGGCCAATACTGTGCTATTGTATTACTGTATTTGATTGATTTCATTCATATAGGCCATTGTTTTATTTCACTTTCTGTCTTTATTAATGAAACGCCTTGGCCATACTTACCTGCCTCCAACAACTTGCGCCATCTGGTTTATTAAACTCAATTTGGTTGATACTAAGACGTTATAGATACATTTAAAAATAGCAAAATCGAATAATTCACAATCAATATCAATCAATATTTATTTTATATAGCGCCTTTCATAGCGGACCATCACAAAGCGCTTTACAAGACAGTGAGGATTAATGCATAATACATTAAATACAGTGAAATACAGGGCATAGCACATTAAATACAAACAGTAACAAACAATGCAAATACATTAAATACAGGCATAATACATTAAATACAGCTAGGATGGGAATTCTAAACATTGAGGATGTGTGTGTCAAACAGAATCACACAGATAAGATGGAGTGAAAAACCTGAAATAGCAACTTAGACCACAGCTAATAACAGATACCAGGCTTGGAGAGCATTGACAGCAAGAGAGAACAAGCAATTCTTGAACTGATTTGAAGCCAGCTATAGTGAGAGATGACCTCTCTAAAGCTGGGAGAGTTCCAGAGAGCAATGGGTTAGTTTATAAAAGCATCATTAGCGCAATCTGAAAACAGATAAGAAACCATTTAAGACTTTGTACTGTCCCTTCCTTAAGCACCGGCGTGGCGCTGTAATCCCTTATTGCGCTAATGAGGAATCAGAGTAAAGAGATGTTAAATGCACTGTGCAGTGTGTGTTGTTTTTGTTCAGTCTGTTGTAAATCTTCTTTGTCAAACACATGTCCATTGGAAGTCCTTCAGATCCGCTCAGCAACAGCTTGCTTGCTATCGTGGCTAAGGGGCTGCTGTTCCTGTGTTTGTTTTCCAATGATCCAGAGACACTCATTTCTAATGAGGTAATAAGAAGCAGATTTGCCACAGCTGTGTGTATATGGTGGCTGAGGTCACTTTACTGTGCTAGTCTTTACCTCTGATTCTGATGGGTCTATTTGTTTAGCAGACAGCACCACCTGGTGGGAGGATAGTGTAGTGACCTCAATATTGTGGACACACCTATGAAGATATAAAGGAATTCAGGGTAGCATCAGGGCCAGCTCCCAGTGCTTGCTATTGTGTGAACTCCTGAGGCTTTTGTAATAAGATGATCTGCAATTTCCACCTTCTGAATCTGAACCAGCCATCTGGCAAGGCGGTCTGCACAGGCACTTTCGATTGAGGCACTCTGCGAGACTGTGGGAATCTGAGCCCACAGCGCTGACCTTGAATACTTTTAATTCTTTACATATTTCAACAACGCATTTGCAAGTTTGCACCCTCTGCGTGGTTAAACTGTTACAAAGAAGCCTAGTAACAACATTGAGCCCCAGTACGGGATGAATCAGTGCTGTTTGCTGTGCTTCGTTGCACAGTAACAGGGGATGCCTAAAAATTAACAGCTTCATTAAAGGAACTGTTTTAGTTTATATTTGGCTTTCTTTGCATGACTTGGTTATTTATTGCAGAACAAAAAAAAACAAAAAAAAACTGATGTTTTAACAGAGCATTCAAGGTAACTAAATAATTTAGTAGGTTATTTTCAGTGAAATAAAATAGTAACATATAGATCCTCGAGCCAGCCCTGGTGCAATGGTGCAGGTCCCCCCCCCCCACTTACTGAAGAACACCTGCACTCCCTCCCCCTGCAGCTGCTCTCAGGAATACACCTGGACAAGCCTCTCTGCGGAGCTGCCTAATTAATTTAACATCATCAGGATCAAAATGAACACAACAGCGGGGTTGTAAATATATCACAATGAGGGGATCCTCTCTGTTTTACTGCAAACACCTATTATATTAACAATACAAGCTTTAAGAGTTGTTAACGTGCAGGTTATTAAGATCCAGCATCCCCACTGATCACGGTTACTTGTGGCTATATTGTCTTGTGACATCACATGGGCACAATGTGTCTCATATAAGCCCCACATGCAACAAGGTATCTGCCCCAGCGAACAGGAACCAAGCGCTTTAGATTCCAGGGGCGTTATCCCAGGGATACGATCCTGCTTTGCAGGTTCAGTGCATAATATTAAGTTATTAAAAATGTGCATGCTTGACCTGGCCTGCCCGCTGTGATCTCTGGTCATATTGAGATCTGTGCAAATTAAATATTGTATCAGACTGTATCTCAATGACTTGGGTTAATCCAGTTTTGAAAGGCAATAAAGAGAAGCAACAGGTAAACCTTATTGTATGGAACAAATTCATTAGGGCAGCAGAAGCTATATATTGTATTGCTTTATTTTGGTAATTGTGCATGTCAAATATATAGTGAAGGGAAGTCCTATTCAGTTCTAATCCATCTGTGACCTCGGGCTCTGAAGGAGATATGCAGTAGGAGATCCCTCCTTATACAGTAGGGTGTTTTAAACCCAGTTATAGTGCAATGAAAGCTTGACATGCATGTTGCATTTGTATAAGAATCTGTAGACCATGGGGAAGCAGCAGGTCAGGTTCACACTTGAAGTAACACTGAGATGGTTCCTTGCGTTAATCCATTAATGCCATTTAGATATACAGCCTTGGGTTCTCTTTAACTGTCAGTTGGATCTGACATCCCAGTACGTCGTACCAACTCAGTACAGTACGATTGGGTGGGTCTGCGCTCCCAGTGCAGAGTTTTCATGAGAATTTGTTACCTTTGCGATTCTGTTTTGTTCTTTTTTTTGTCCTGTGCAGTAGCCCACTTAGTAGCATTCTGCTTTCAGAGACCAGAAGGCCACTGATAATTTCTCATCTGCTACCCCTTTGCATAATAATTTGTTTAACTTCAGATCCATGATAGAAAGAAGCAGCCGACACGGACAGCGTTTTGAATAACAAGTGCTGGAGGGAAATCTGAATTTGTTTACTGGCAAATAAAAACAAATCAGAGCTGTACAGTAGTTTGTAATTCACCCCATTCATGTTTGTTTTCCAGTAAACTCATAACTACTGGTGTTAAAAGGTTCTTACCCTATGATAATGTTCTCTGGTTCTCATTGTGCAGCACTGAGGTTGCTGGCACTGCACCATGTTAAGACTGTTACTGAGCTTTCTGAATTCAATTTGCTGGCTTAAATATCTCATTTAATTGGCCAGCCCTGATATCGATGCATATAGGGCAGTGCTGAAGTCTCTGTGAAAGACAGACACGGCTCTGTTTTTTACAGGAACAGCTGGTGCAGCGTGGTCTTTATCTCGGAGTATCACAAAGCACCTACTGAAGACACAAATTAATTATTTTTCTCTTTCACGGCTTAGTGTCTGACATGTGGGAGAAAAGCAATTACTGTGCTTAAGTCCCGAACACATTCCGTGGCTGAAAAGTTGAGGATTAATTTACATCAAGAGCCCAGGAGAAGGATCGGTGCCCCGCTTAGAGACTTACCGCTGCTGCCATCGTCACCTGAGATGCTGGAAGTGCATTTGAAAATATGTCTGCTGTATCCATTGAGATCTCGTTTCTAGAGCCCACAGTTACTCAGGGTGGGAGTGTCAGAAGTAGCCAGGTTAACGAGACATGAACCATGGTAACATTTGAATGGCCTGTACTAGGACTGGACCAGGGACAGCCCTACACTTTCTCTGTAGAATGACCACCATGGGCAATATCCACAGAAGAAGACAGGACCTCAGTAAGTTCAAGTTACCCCATGCAACCTGGAGCATTAGTCAGACTCAGCCTCCTCCTGTCCTGAGCTACCGATTCAAACAACAACTAGATCTGCCTCAGAGGAGCTGCGGTTACAGGTGTCTCACTGCGTCCCCCTCCACCAAGGTCTCCCTCCAGAGTATTTGCTTAGAGAGTTTTGCACAGAGTGATAGCAGAACCCTTTCTCTCCCAGATGGCCATTAATCTCTCTGATTAGCTTGCAAATACTGTACAAACGTGGGAGGGATTGCTGGTGGTCCCAGCTGGAGAGAAGGTGCAGAGAGGCTACTAGTACCTCCTGTGTGGTAACGCGGAACAGCAAGCAAGAGGAGACCATTCCCAGGATTTCTTTGCTGTAAATGGATGATTTCACCCTTGTACTGACAAGGAGCGTGTATACTGTACATTGTGTCCTGTCTTACACTGGACAATGGCATGATTAGGCAACTTCCTCATATAAAGATTTACTGTGCTTACTCTAAAGTGAAGGTTATTTTGCATTTTCCCAAAAGCAAATGACACACCTAAAACAACCGGTAAGGGAATTCCGTCAGGACACAACTGTCTTACTAACACCATCAACCCCACCCAAGTCTCAGGAAACTGGGAGTTCAGCCCACCACTGGAATGAAACCAGTAGAGATCCCAAGGAAAAAAGTTTACACCACAGAGCCATTTTGTTTTTTGATACTGAGATATTGAGGGTTTCTTTTTTTTAAGAGAATTAATGAACACGCCATTTTCAAACAGCAGGAACTGTCTGTCACCAGGAGATTTCCCTTTTGTCTCTTCAAATAAAAGGACTTCAAAAACATCTGCAGAAAACCTACACCAATTAGAGGAAGCTTGTGCATTAACCCTCCTGGTAGAGTGTAGACTGATAGATTGCAGATTATGTACTGGGATTTTAATTGAATCCTCTATTGTAAATGCTGAACTGTGAGGTAAAGCACCATTATACCCCGTAACCCTAATCTTAAACCTAAACCTTAAATCAGCATTTTACCCCAGTGTTAGGATGTTGCAATTAGTGCCGGAAGAAGTGATAACATGTTGGTAAAACAACATCAGCGTGTTGTCAAACAGTCTAAAAGCATACTGATGCTAAAGCATGTTACATGCCTGTGTGGAGCGCGGAGGCCGGGTTGTCTTGCTCACTTTGTGGGAGATGACAGCCTTCCTTCAGTAAGATTCAGAGTGGTCAGGGATCTACAGCTTCCTGACCACAGTTCCGGAGAGATACCACAAGCATTCCCTCTTTATACACACAGAAGCAACTCGCGCACATTGCAAGACTGCGCATCAAATACACCTCAAACCAAGCTTGTGTGCAAAATACCCACCTGGGGGTTAGACAAGCAAACCAGACCAGAAACTCTGCCACTTCAAACTGTCAATCATAAAAGGAAATATATATATATATATATAATCTCAAACAATGCAGGAAACAGTTTATGAAATTTATGATACTGATGAAATGCTTTTCAAAAAATCCAGGGGTGTCGTCATCCTGCAGGCTCTGTGAATCCGACCCCCACAACCCCACAATATGTGATCTTAGCTGGCATTTAAAAGGTTATTGTTCTTCCCAAGCAGGTCCCTGGTTGGCAGTGAGCCTGCTGCGGTGTCATTAACAGGCAGACAGTCAGCAGTCACAACGGCAGCGCTGGAGAGAGCTGCGCGAGGCCAGACCGAGACCTTCGATAAAAGCCCCATGCAAGAACAAAACAACGGCTCTTAAATTAGATTTTATACTGCAGCAACATTATGTTTCCTTCTTGTGGCTCATGTAATTCACCAGCTTGTTATGCACATATTTTATACAGTATATAATATGAACTTGGAGTTAATTAGTCAGATTGGTTCAAAGCTCAAAAGGGATCATCTTATGACTTCTAGCCTTCTTAAAGATTCCCCAGACAGTGATTTAAGTTCCCTGGTTCCCTGTGTTTCAGGCAATGGGTACATCGAAGGGAAAGAGCTGGAGAGCTTTTTCACAGAGTTGGAGAAGGCGAGGAGAGGAGCAGGAGTGGTAAGGCAATATTGACGTGTGCAAGCTGCTCACTGCTGCTGTGCCAAGCAGTAAAGGTTGTGCTGTGCATTTGTATGATAATATATATATATATAATATATAGATAATATATATATATATATATATTATATATATATATATATAATATATATATTTGTGAAACTTTCGGAAAAAGAAGGACTATTAGAGGATATGAATGACGTATATAGATATATATATAAAAATATTGGTATTTTTAGAGGACAACGTACCAGTATTTGATCAGAAAAAAAAGAAAGACAATAGATTTTTTATACACCCAACTAGAAGATGGTTTTGGAAACCCTGTGGGACAATTAACCTTAGATTTGGACAAACAGTGACTTATTTAATTCCCAAATAGCCACTCAAGTCACAGGACTCTTCTAGGAGAAACACAGTCGTGTTTGAGAGGGCTGCTGCTGGAATGGATCAACCCACAGAAACAATTCATTGAGCAAATTAAAAAGAAACGTGGGTGCTGCAAGAAGATGTGAATAATTGTTTTAGTGTGTCAGTCTAGTTAACTGCAGTCTACTGCCATCCTCGTTAATTAGCAATCCTCACGTTTCACTTGCTTGTAAGTCTGGTGTTGCGTGATTTTTCTGGCCCGTGTAAATCGTCATGTTGTGGAAACTTTTTTGTTTTGTTTGTTTACTTTCTTTTGAGAAATTGACTTTACAATTGTGATTATCTTTCTTTTTTCGGACAGGGAGGCCCAAGCTCCGATGTTTCAGAAAAAATGAAAGAGTTCATGCAGAAATTCGACAAGAATGCTGACGGGAGAATTGAACTGTCAGAGGTAGGCCCCGGTCTTTGTTAAATACCAATACTGTAGCTTAGTCCAGTTCAGGTTAGCTTATTCACTTTGTGCCCATACTCAATAAAATAACAATACAGCAATTACAGTATATGTATACAATGTGTGTGTATATATATATATATATATATCAAATGCAGTATCAGTATTCAGACAGTAGTTCTATACAGTATTCAGACAGTAGCTCTACAATATTTTAATATCCATAGCTCAATACAACAGGGTCTATTTCTAAAACTTGAAGTGCTGTTATTGTCAGGTTCGCAAAACAACTGGGCATGTATCTTTGCTTTAATTCTAAAGAATGTGTCTGTGTGGGCAATCAGGCAACGCGCTCCCCCCATCCCAATCCCTGTGAGATCATTAGGAAACGGAAGCCGTGCAAAGCAAGCAGGACCTGCACTTCTCATCACATGGCCGCTGTCAGAGCCACAGATCCCCCGCACAGGGCAGCATGTCGAGGGTCCCCAGAAAGCAGTGTTTCAATCTCTCGCTGGCTTGCTTTGAGCTGCTAATTGCTTCCCACACAGCAGCAATCCAGTCTCCTTGTAAATGTATTAATTTATAATGACCTCAGCCATCATTTAAAGTGCAATGAGAATGTAATACAAGTCTACAGAGCATAAGTATTATTGAAACGCTGTGGCAGCCTGCAATTGAAAACACGCAAGCGCTCAAGACAGGTGCTTCATTTATTGGTGCAGCAAAGAACAAACGTGAAAGCGATACATAGTTAAGTTGTTAAGACATTATTTCCCTGAGAATACTGAACAGTCTTTCCCTTATAAAAGTGAAGCTGTAGAGTATTAAATGATACTACACGCTGTTGTGTCAAATGTACTGTGAAGCTGTTCAATGAATTGCTTCACTTGCTATCCTGTGATTTTATTAAGCTGGGTTTTGCTTGTAGTCTGGTGTTTCTGCAGTGTGTGTGAATTGGGACTGTCTATTGCCTCTATGGCTGACGGTGTAACAAACCCTTATCAGGTTGTAATTGAATCTGTATTTTCTGACTGCTGCTTTTTTTTTTATTCCCCACAGCTGGCTCAGATTCTACCCACAGAGGAGAACTTCCTGCTGTGTTTTAGACAATTTGTCAGCTCCAGCTCTGAGTTTATGGAGGTAGGTGGAAAATACGGTCCAACTGTACAGGAACGCTGATTGAAAACGCTTCACCACTGACTGGGCTGTGTACAGGAATGCTGTTTGAATACGCTTCACCACTGACTGGGCTGTGTACAGGAACGCTGTTTGAAAACACTTCACCACTGACTGGGCTGTGTACAGGGATGCTGTTTGAAAACGCTTCACCACTGACTGGGCTGTGTACAGGGATGCTGTTTGAAAACGCTTCACCACTGACTGGGCTGTGTACAGGGATGCTGTTTGAAAACGCTTCACCACTGACTGGGCTGTGTACAGGGATGCTGTTTGAATACGCTTCACCACTGACTGGGCTGTGTACAGGGATGCTGTTTGAAAACGCTTCACCACTGACTGGGCTGTGTACAGGAACGCTGTTTGAAAACGCTTCACCACTGACTGGGCTGTGTACAGGGATGCTGTTTGAAAACGCTTCACCACTGACTGGGCTGTGTACAGGGATGCTGTTTGAATACGCTTCACCACTGACTGGGCTGTGTACAGGAACGCTGATTGAAAACGCTTCACCACTGACTGGGCTGTGTACAGGGATGCCGTTTGAAAACGCTTCACCACTGACTGGGCTGTGTACAGGGATGCTGTTTGAAAACGCTTCACCACTGACTGGGCTGTGTACAGGGATGCTGTTTGAATACGCTTCACCACTGACTGGGCTGTGTACAGGGATGCTGTTTGAAAACGCTTCACCACTGACTGGGCTGTGTACAGGGATGCTGTTTGAATACGCTTCACCACTGACTGGGCTGTGTACAGGAACAGTGATTGAAAACGCTTCACCACTGACTGGGCTGTGTACAGGAACGCTGATTGAAAACACTTCACCACTGACTGGGCTGTGTACAGGGATTCTGTTTGAATACGCTTCACCACTGACTGGGCTGTGTTACATGGGTAGCAGGTTTTGCATCATGCAAACTGATTGCCCTAGAGGGCCTCTACCTATCCCCAGTACTGCTGTTACCAACCGATTATTCAATTATTCAGATGGAGCACTGCACAGAACTGGGGCACTGGCAATCAGTTGAGGGGCATTGCTGTTGATTGGGCTAATTTACCATTTCAAGTGAAACAAGAGAAGAAGCAGCTGCTTGGGTTTGTGATGATTGCTGCTTTTCTTAGACTCTGTGGAGAAAAGCAATTCACGCCAATCCAAGCAGCTGCTTCTTCACTTGATTCACTTAGAATGGCAAATTACACCAATGACCTTCACCTGTGGAGAGCTTCATCCGAATAATAATCAGTGCAGCACTAATTCCCAGATGGAGAAATAGTGCGGTGCCAAACCCCTGAACTAGCTGGGAATGGAGGGGTAGCGCTTATGAATTCGAACTGCATTTTCTTGATGTACTGTTAATGGCCATACATGTGTAAAGAATTGTGTTCTAGCCCTGCCTTTATTTTAAAATGTTACCACTGTTTCTAATAACCAGATAGCTGGGTGTCCCAGCCCTAGTTAATGGAAGCGCACAATGCTGTGAGAGAAGTGAGATTCTACAGCTGTGACCTAAATGCATGAAGCACTGTGCTGCTAAAAGAAGTTAACTTTATGTTGTCTGGCATTTTCTAGAGATAGCGCTGCGTTTATAAACAGAGCCTCTCTTTAAGTCCCCCAGCAATACCGCAGTAATCTGTGGGTGCACTTGTAACTTGTCATAAACCTCTGCATGCCTGGTATTCCCAAAGAGCAGTTTTTATTGCCTAAGCCCACATCTAATAAAGGTCTGGTTTCTCGGGTGAAGATGCTGTTAGGGAACGGGTCGGTCAGCTCCAGGTTTTTTTGTCTGTTTTTCTTCAGCTCTGAGTTCAACTAAGTAAAAAAAAAAAAAAAAAAAAAAAAAAGTCTAGTTCATTTGCAAATAACCTTATGGTATCCATTAAGATATGATATTCTACTTCGAGTACAGAAATACCGTAAAATGTTTTTCTTCTTTTTATTGTATATTTATACTTTTAAATTTTCTTTACTTTAAAACGCATCGTGCATTTTTCATTTTATGCTGCTGTGAATGATACGTCCTATTTCTGTCATTCCTTGCCAAATGATCTAAATGGCTTTTCTGTCTGAAAACATTGTGAAATTGTAACATCTAATGAGTAGCTTTGATGTCTTGACAGCTCAATGATAAGAGTTAGGAACACTGGGGAATAGAGAGAGAGAGAGAGAGACATTCAGACGGGGAGGAAAGACTTCACCCATCTCCAGTCATTTGTCTCATTATTGAGAACAGAAATGTAATGTTATTTTATTGTTTCTTCTGGTCAGGCTTGGAGGAGGTATGACACGGACCGCAGTGGGTATATCGAAGCCAATGAACTCAAGGTAAGATGTCTGGAATATTAGAAACATCTCAGGAAATGCAGAGCTGGGTTTCCAGCCTCTAAGTTGTGTTGAAAATACCTACTTAATTGAAATTAAAGAGCCCGGTTAAAGAGACCATGCAATTTGAAAATACATGACATTTAAGAGCAAAAGGACACTATTAAACTGGTGTTAGTACAGAAAGTGTGATCCAAGTGTAATTTCTTGACCTTGCTAAATTAAACAAATCATGGCTTATTGGTAGCAGCAGCTGCTGTAGGAAACGTTCTTCACTGGATTTGCTTATTTAATCTGGATAGAGCCGTGATGCAAACACATGCAAAGCAGCCTTCCAGACACAATATACAAATCCAACAAACAGCCACCCGGCTGTCTGCTAACATGCAAATCACCTTTGTGTACAAGCTGGTAGATGATTTGAAGCTGGCAAAGCTACTAAAATAAAACCGGGTTTGCTAGCTGATATTGGTTTTAATTGAAGCCCTTGGTCAAGCTATGCCTTGTCGCGTGACCAGAGACTTTTAAATAAGTGGCTTTAATGTTAGACATAGAAGTGAAGTTTGATGTTTCGAGAGGAAATGTCCAGTAATTAGTTGGAGCCAGAACCTTCTCAATTAGTTGTACCAATGACTTCAATTGACAATAATGACTTCAATTGACAAGAGCATTCCAAGTGCTGCAGCAAACGGTAAGACAGATTGGCATTTGACACTGTAATCTAAAGAATGTCTGCAGTGGTGATGTCTGTATCACTCTAGTACGGGACAAAACAGGGTTGCCCTCATATTTTTCCGTAAGGGAAAAAGATCAGTGTTATAGAATCAGCAGGAAACAGTTGCAGGTTTTCGTCCATAACTTAAACACTCAATCACAAACTAAAGACATCTTACACCGATTGAAATGTGGGTCTGTCAGGCTTACTTAAGCTTACTTAAATCTTTTTTTTTTTAACATTTTAACAAAGCTGCCCCCACGTGGAGCCCAGGGTGTTACTGCCCTGCAGAGATATCGCAGCTCCAGGCCAGACTCTGCAGCACACTCAGCACAGGAGACCAGCAGCCAGACAGATTCTAATTGCAACGTCTCTCTTGCAGGCTTTCTTGTCAGACTTGTTAAAGAAGGCCAACAGGCACTACGATGATCAGAAGCTGCATGAGTACACACAGACAATAGTAAGTAGCTGCCCGAAGCTTTGTCTGTCACGCTAGCCTGCATCATGTCACAGGTGACCTTGCCTCAATCATCCAAAAACTATATATTGTTTTCTCCAAGGTGCATCAGTATAAACTTGGGATTCGCTGCATGCATTCTTTATTGTAGAGCGCTGTGTTTGAGCTTGAAGGTGCACAGATGCCTAATCTCCAATACAGCACAGGCTTGGTCTTGAAGAGAAAGCGCTGGAACAGCCCAACTTCCTCAGGTCCTCAAGGTCATAAGCATGTCTCTTGTCCTGTTTGACCTGTAAACTGCTTGGTGCGAGACAGTGAGGCAGCGAAGGCTTTGCTCACACACAGTCGGCTCCTGTGCAGCTCTTGAGCAGCTACAGTATTTATACAATGTCTGAAATACCACCCTCTCAAAGGTGTAATAAAGCATGGTGAAAGCAGGTAAGCATTGTACATTCTGAAGCATTCATTTATCATGGTGTATTAAACTAGCAAGAAACAGTATGTGCTGTGGGTGGTTTCTAATTTATGCTACTGTATTAAAAAATATGATTTTCCAAAATGGGGCTCTCTGAGTTTTTGCTAAAGTTGGGTTGTGAACTACAGTCTCAAATTAACTTTTTTTTTTTTGTTTTGCTTTCTTTCAACAACAGCTTAAAATGTTTGATACCAATGGAGATGGGAAGCTGGGACTGTCTGAAATGGCCAGGTGGGTCTTCTCTGTTCATTGTTTCAGGAGCGTTTCTAGAATTGTGCATCTTTCCCTTCCTTTGAACTTTTGTAATAGGGGAGGGGAGGTTGTATGGCGCATAATACAGACTTAGATATTAAAATAAATTCGCTTAAAGTATTAGAAACAGAATCAATACTGCAATACGTTCGACAGTCGTGCTGTACTGTCAATAATGGCATTGCTGCTTTGTTTAGTTAAAGAGTAACTACACTATAATTACAGTAATGAGACACCAACTTGTATGGATTTTTTCATTTTGTCTTTTATAATCTTTCCAGGTTATTACCAGTCCAGGAAAACTTCCTTCTCAAATTCCAGGTAAGGATTTACTTGGTTCAATAAGAAATTGCTTCACTAAGCTAGCTCTCTGCGTTTGGATGTGACGGACGAAAGACTCGGGAAGATGACAGCTGCAGAGGCTTGGGACTCTAATACATATACACCTTGTATCAACCACACCCTGTCTGGGGATTCTCAACCTCCAGACATTCCCGAAGGTGATCTAAACTAGATACAGTGCATTTACAGTTGTGCAGTAAACCACATGTGGAAATTGTTCCAGTTAGTGTCTAGTGTCGACAGTAATCAGACTGACCAAATGGGGAATTAGATGGGAACCCATGAAGACAGCCTCCGAGGGGCCCTTCTTCCTGGCTGGCAGCTTTTTACCGGGGGTGTCATTTTGCTTTCACAACAGTTTCTGCAGGGAAAAGCCAGGGTATCTTTTTCTACGCATTCATTTAGTTTTGTTAACAGTTTATCAGCTGTTCTATAAGTATCAAGGGAACATAGGCAGCGATCAATCAAATCCTGTTGTTGTAATTGGAATCACCAGGGTGTTTCAATGAATACTGTTTGGGTGGATGTCATATTTCAACATATGGAATTGCCTGCTGTTTAAGCCAAGAACGCATCTAGTCTTGTTCTAATTCAAAATGGACTGAAATCAGTTTTCCTTTTGTCTTCCAAACATGTTTCTTTTGGCGAATGAAATACTAATCCACCACGTTTCTCTTTACAGGGAGTGAAATTAAATGCAGAACAGTTCAACGCAATATTCACATACTACGACAAGGTAAGCTTTCTCTGGCTTTGACTAGCCTTGACTTTCTAAAGACAGACGGATGATCCTTTTCTCTAAAGAAAGATGCAAAAGCAGGACAGGCTGCCACAGCAGGCGCAGTGTACCCTCAGGTGCTGTGTCCCTCAATATCGTGTTACTGTCCTCTGTATGAGACTATGTCCTTGAGGGTTATTTTTTCCTCTGCCTGCGGTCCTTTGGTAAGCTGCTGTTCTCAGGAGGCTGGAGGCACCTTTTTAAAACCCTGTCGCCACTAATTATTTAGAATTTAAACTCTCAATTTAAATGCTCCTCAGAAGTTACTTTATTATTATTATTATTATTATTTCAATTTGTTCTGAGTTTAGATGACCAAAGATTTCTGCATGCACCAAACAATCAATTCTAAGTGAAGCCCTGCCCCAAGCTCCTCATGCATTTGGAGAATAATATTAATATGCATGGAGACATTGTTTGCTGAATAAAATTTATCTGCACTAAACCGGACATTAATTACTGCAGATTATTACAGGACTGTCATTAAACTTCAGATTCATTTCCACAAACTGCCTGACAAAAGTTTACCGTGATACATTTGAACTGTAATTTTGCATTTAAGCCATTTAGCATTGCTTGCCATGTTTTTTAATATGCTTTCCCCATACCTCTCTGGACTTTACAGTGCTTACCTGTGCTTTATTACCCTTTGCTATGCTTTTACTGTGGTACTCTTTTCTAAAGGTGTGCAATTCAAATCGAATGCTGTCACCTCATGCCCTGTTTCTGTTTGTTCAGGATGGCAACGGCTACATCGATGAGCAGGAGCTGGACGCACTGCTTAAAGACCTCTATGAGAAGAACAAGAAAGTGAGTGGTCAAGATTTAAACCCTGCCCTTTACCATTGCCCTGCTCCATGCAGTGCAGCTTGCAAATCAGACTTCCAGAAACAGGATGGCGTGGCCCTGAACACCACACTGCACAGGCAGAAATACCACATTCATGGTTTAGTGTTGGAAGAAATCATACAGAATATATACATTTACAAAATGGGCTTTTTATTTCCTGGCATCTCATTGGCTAATACCCTTGGCAGGGGTGTGTATTAACTTTCAATAGATGACCAGAACTGTAGGGTACTGTAGGGTATTGTAGAGTATTGTAGGGTACTGAAGGGTATTGTAGGGTACTGAAGGGTATTGTAGAGTACTGTAGGGTATTGTAGGGTATTGCAGCCCCTGTCTGACATACTCCCCGATATTCCGTCTGTGTTCTGTAGCAGGACATGGACATCCACAACCTGACTGGCTACAGGCAGACCATCATGGCCCTGTCGGATGGAGGGAAGCTGTACCGCAAAGAGCTGGAGCTCGTGCTGTGCCGAGAAGCCATTCTGTGAAGACCCCCCCCCCCCACTGGCCCAAACCCTGCCCCCTGACTCCACCACTCCTGTGTACTTTAAACAAACACCAGGTGCATGTGCTGGGCTCTACCTATCATCGATGCAGAGCGATTGTGTGCTTGAAGCACCAAGACCACTACAAAGTCTCCCCTTGCCACCTCCCCTCGCCCCCCTCCCTGCTGAATCTCAGTGACGCAGATACGCTCTGAAGCGTCTCCTTTTTTAACTAGTAATAATGAATAACAAGGCTTATTATTTAAATGCTTGGTTTGACCTTTATTGCCTACGTCCTATATATACCCTCTGCTCTGCTCTCTAATGTATCACTGTTAACTTATTTATTTATTAGTCTGATTGAGACAAATACTGTTATCAGAGGATGTCACCGGAAACAACAATAAAAGATATCTGATGAACAAACTGCCGGTCTTTCTTTTCTTCCAGCGCCTCCACTGAGACAGAGTGCTATAGAGTACTGAGAACATTGTGCTGTTTTAACAGGAGATGTTACCCAGCACCCTGCTTATCCCAAGCCACAGGTTCACTATCTTCCAATGCCTGCTTCTTCTCAGTCAATAGCGTGCATTGGTTTTACCAGCCTGTGAAATCTCTAGATCTCCTGATTGATCCAGGATTCCTTGAGTCTCAAGAGGGTGTCCCCTTGTAAACGGAGAATCTCTCTGACAGATTCTCCATGATATGTAAATTCTGAGTCTTTACATTCTCTACAGTGTACAGCATATATACAGGAAAATGAATCACTGGGCTGCCATATACTTCGAACAATTATCAATTTTTATCATCCAGTACAGCCTAGATAAAGAAAATATTTTATGTCAGAAGGATTATATTTTGTATCTGTATAAGCCCTTACCGGGAATATCAGCTGGAAAATGTAATCAGTATAATAAAAGCACAACTTGAAAAGAAGGGGCCTTGGAGATATTTGTGTAAGGAACTCATCTGGCCTGCCTATAGTAAGCTCTCTAATTCCCCTTAATCTAGACCTAGGCAACAAGGCCGCGCGGTCTTGCAGACTTCAACTGTTTACACCCAACACATTAACTAAAGTGTCAAAGAACCTGTAAGAATTTAAACTACAAGTTCTCTGAGTCTTTGGGAAGCCTGTGAATGAAACACGTTGTACTTCTCTCTTTGAATCTGGCCCCTCTGTTCAGCCATCTGTAAATTCCCAGTCTGTTCAGCCCTCGAGTCCCGCTAACAAAGGAACACAGCCTTGCCTGCTGCTTCTCTGAAGCTGCTTGGGTGTTTTACTATAACAGACTCCCAGGTTCTACCAAAATGTTTTTTATTTGCAGTGGAGAGGATTTATAAAGCAGCATTAATAATTTAGCAGGCCAAGTGCCCTTTTTCACAGCCGCGCCACAATTTCTTACTAATTTATAAGCTGTAGTTAAATGTTTCATTGAAATGCACTGTTTCGGAAACTCTAACCCAAAGGGACACCGGGAGCACTGGATTGGGAAAATGTCTTGCGCTTTCCTTCTTTCCTTCTTTCTTTAGAATGAGCATCTCAAATCCTTGAACAGTTTGTTGCATTTGTGTATTATGTTCATGAATATGTTTAGTAGTAATGAAGATTAAAGTAATCTTTTCGTCAATAGATTGATGATTAAGAATCGCAATGTTTTATACTAATATATTAAACAAGCTGAAATCTCATTTGATACAACTGTTTGCATTTGTTTATGTTACTACTTCAAAAAAGCAACTTTATTTTGCAAGTTCTTTCTTTCATCAACCATGTTGGAGATTCCAGCAACAGTCCCCAATGGCTTACTGTAAAGAGTGTTAAAAAGACATCAAATGAATCTAACTGCTGTAAACCACTAACCACTAACTGCTGGAGTTTCATATCCCAGCTTGATATCCATTAAGAACCCGGTAAATGTGCATTTCAATCCCAACTCCAGCTGTGTGGTCACAGCACTATTCAGGGACAGTTTCAGCTGGTAATACATAAACATTTAAAAAAAAAAAAAAAGCACGAAGGTGGTTGTCTCAAGGCCTGTAATATATGTATGTGAACTGATAAGCAGAAAGATGTGCAGTTTTTTTCATTGGTATTTGCGCGTGTCTTTATGAATGAACCACGCTGACAGCCACAACGAGAAAGGAGAATCCAGCGCTGCTTTATTCATGCCATCTATTTTTAACACTTCTGCACATTAAATATGTGTTTAACCCAGCGATTGAGCTAAACAATGTCACAATCACGATCAATGCTGTGCTGCCTTATTAAAGTTTACCATCATAAAAGCATAGCACAGTATATTAAAGCACAGGGAAAGCATGGTCAACCATAGGCAAGCATTGTAAAAACCAGCAAGGTATGGTAAAGGGAGAGGGAGACAGACATCTTGTTTTCTTCTAGAATCTTTGCAGGTTTCTATGACAACTAGGCTTCAGTAGAGGGTTAAATGCACAGTTGCTAAAGAATCCTGTCAAAGGCTACTGTAACAATTATAGGTCATCTGTTTAGAAATAAATAAATAAATAAATAAATAAATAATAGAACAGTTTCACAAATATCATATAAAAATAACCAGTGAAACTTTTTTAATAGGGCTCATTGACTTCACTGATAACAGTTTAAAGTAGGTGGCTTCTTCCTAAAGACAAGATGAATAGTGAATGTGCTGCAGTAAAATAAATTACACCTGAGTGACCCCTGCTGGTAGAAACCGTGCTACTGCATCAGCCACCTGTGAAACAGATTCTCCTGGGCTGCTTCTGGAAGCATGGTGGGGGAAGTATTAAAACTGCCACGCTTTAGAACCCATCCAACCCCCTTGACATTAACGCACTGTGAACATTTTCCATTTAAGCAAAGGCTTTGCCACAAACCCTTGGTGGCCTGTTGCGAGTCAGGCCAGATTAGTGCAGAGTTTCTGATTGTCTTCATCAAATGCAGATCAGCTATTTAAGTCTGATGCTCAAACTTCTCTGGTGTTCTCTTATTTAAATTGTAAATAAGATGAAGTACCCTTGTCTTACTGTGTCAAAGCCACTTTAACCAGCTGAAAAACAGAAGCAGAAACGCACGACTGACATGCTGCTGCAAGTGGAATGGGGCAATTTGAGCCACAGTTCTGTGACTTTTGTTATATGCAAGTGCTTGGGGAATAAAGCTATTTATATCATATATCAACAATGTTTCTCTGCAGTTAATCACGTGCTCCACCACACATTTATAGTTTTGAAGACTGTCCCAGTGCTTCACATAGCCCTCCAAACAGATAACATGTAACAATAGCTTCATGTGTTTGAATCAAAGGACTATCTGTCCAAGCCAATGAATTATCCCCCTCCAGAATCCTGCCTACTCCTTGGAAGCAAAGAAAAGGGATTCGGATCTTTGTGCTTCTTGTACGGCAAACTTCAACCTGCTGGAGAGAGAAGATGTTTTGGGGCAGTAGTTGCTTAAAGTCCCCTCAAAGACTGAGCAGCTTTTAATGAATGACAGTGACAGAGAGGATGACAGAAATGGAGAGAACAAGAGATCAAAATTATCGAACGAGAGGATCATTCAGCCCAGTAGGGCTTGTCCAATTTCTAGTAGCTGATTGATTTTAAAAGTTTGTCAAGCCTGGTCTTAAAGGATCCCAGTGATTCTGCATCAACAAGTTTACTAGGTAACACATTCCATCTCCTCACCACTCTCTGTCCTGTCTATCTCCACTCTCCACTTCATTTTCAACTGTGGAATAATGGCTGAGGCAGTTACAGAGAATGTCTTCCTAAAAAGCATCTAATTATTGAATCTTCTGGTGAGTCTGGTGTTACACTGGAAAAGGACTGCTCTGAATACAGATAGAGATTTGATCTATAGAAGGAGAGCTTTACATTGACTCCATATTGAGGGAGAGAGTCTGCACTGATCACTGATGTCTTCTAGCTTGAATAGCGAGGCAGCGACGCTACAATGCTGATGCTGTGTTTCTGTACTGTGCGATGCTAGTAGAAGGTCAGCTTTGCACTGACCAATAATATAAAGCACATCTTCATACTGCACCTGTGCTGTGCTGTTTATGCAGGGAGAAAGCAATGCTTTGTTTCTTTTAAATAACCAAATACATTCGGAAATATGAAGTATTAGTGATATAGTTTAGCTCGGCGACCTAATGGGGTCGCTGTGATAAAGTCATGGGGGTTTCTCCTGTATGCTTTTTTTTTTTTTGGAAAGGCTCTATTTCTAGTCCTGGTCTTGTCTTTCTTGCAGATCGTCCCCGGCTTCCTCTGTGGTTCAGTCGCTTTATCCTCTTCAGTGTGCAGCGATGGCTCTGCTCAAATCCAGCAAGATAATCCTCAATGTCGGGGGATACTGCCCCAGTCTGGCAGTGTTCCCTGCCAGAGCCAGGTAACTCGAGTTTAACATTTTATTATTTTGTTTTTTGTGGAACTAAGTCTTCTTAAATGCGAGGAATGTGTGCTCGGTCTCTCTGGTTCACGTTGCTGTTGAGTCAAGTTCAATGAACTGCCCTTGCGTTGATGTTTGTGTTTTATTAACCTTGGTTATTGCCTCGCCTTGTTACTCGTTCTCGGGCATACAAAATGCAAAACTATTGATTCGTGGAGCTGTTTTAAATGTATTTGAGTGTAGCTATATTGCATCCTCCGTAAGTTCATTGTTAGATTGTTCTTGTTTACAGACAACACACTGTCCTCTTCCATGGTAACGAATATATTTTGTACTGTTAATATTGTAATACTCGTACATACAGTCCTTAAAATGGCGTTATCTATTCCTCCTGGTTCATGGTATGAATTTATGTGGGTTATTGTTATTTGGAACGTGTTTACCCTGACTAAGGCTGTATTGTATTGCCGACCTACATATTGTGATTTCATCATGCTTTTGTTTAATTTAACTAGTTAATTGGATAATAGAGCATTTGAAAAAAAAGCGCACGGGGAACGGGTTGTATTAAGTGACCAATGCTGTGTTTCCCAAGTTTTATTTTTTAAATTAAATCAATGTCGGTACTTCTACCAATTCAGTTAAGTTTGTTCCATCCAGGAAACCGTAGGTTTGGCTTTCTTTTTGGGTTGTGATTGGCTGCCGGGCACAGGCCTCCTGCACTGATTGGTTTGTCGGTGCTGCATCAGCCGCGTGAGTGATCATGGCGTGCCCTTCATTCTGCACCGTGGAGGGCAAAGTGTACCTGGAGAACACAGCAGTGTCTCGCACTGGAGTAGGCAGTGAACTATATATTAAACTGAATTGGACATTGTGACTGTAATTTTGGCATGACACGTTGGCAGACAGCAATAACCACTACCTCTGTTGTAAACTGCCACATGTGCTGGAGGGCCTAGAGTGCATTTTTGTAGCCTAGCAGAAGACCCTACATGCAGTCCTCAAGGGTCTGCAACTCTGTAGATATGATATCGATGTTTTAGGATAATAAAACTGTAGCAAAACAAATAGTTAAATATTACTCATGCTTCCCTGATTGCACAGAGCCCTGGTGGCCTCTGCTGTTTGTTGCATTATTAAAATTTCTCCAATTAATTTTTAATGATGCCACCACTCAAAATCACACTGAGCTGTCTGTTTGGTAGTACTTCTCTATTCACTAGCAGTAAGTAGGACCAGCCAGCCCAGTTAGAGGCCTGATTGGATTTTGTTTTCTCTGTGGTGCATTGAAACATCATGAATCAATCCTGGCTTCTACCTGGCTGTGAAGTGTTGATTTAAGTGAATGCCTACATAGTTAAACAGCCATTCTTTGAACTCTATGCCTTTTTTAAAAGACATCCCAGTTGCACGTTTCCCTCAGCTACTGTAACAGACTTGCACTACACACTGTTTCCAGAAACCACAAAGCTATTTATATATTCTCTTCTCAGTCTTTGACATTAACTGCAAATGCAAGACGAGAGCAGCATCGATGTTTCAGATATCCGCTGAAAGGTTAGCTGGCTAAGAATTTAGCTTGTTCTTAAAATACAACCTTGCACACTCATTTGTTGTGCTGCCCTGGTACGATAGTTCAGCTTCCTCTGCTCTGTGGGTGGTATCTATTGCTATCTTAAAATACATTTATTTGGGGGGGTACTCCTGAGCACTGGTGCCAGTGTGAGTTATTTTGGAACAGAATTGTCTTGCATTTCCTGTGCAGTTGATGTTCAGGAGACTGAAGTCCACAGAGCAAGCAGTGGTGTCCCTACGCCAGGGAAAGTCGTATAGTGGTGAGGTAGCAGTTCATCTAGGGCCCTCTCTACGAAGGCGCCATTATGCTGACTGTGGATCAGTGCCTGCTTGTTTGTCTGTAACCCTGTAATTCCTCCTGGGACTACTCTGTTCTATGCATTGTCGCAGTGTTGTCCAGTCAAATAACAGATTTGTGTATGAAATCCACCCAGCCCTTTAACTGCATGCTACCCTGAGCACTGGCCTCCTGCTGTTTTGGAAATGCATGGTTTGCTTTAGTACAGCTGTTTTAGGGCCTCAAACCTATTTTCAAGTTTCTGCTGCAAAAAAGATTTCCGTGCACCAGAATGCAATCTCCTTAGGATTACATTGCATCTTTTTGTTTTGTGGGTAATATGAAGCAACCAGTTTGCTTCACTGCAGCTCACATGATTGGCTAAGCTGGCCTCATTCGCTGTGATTTTAACCAAAAGGAAATGCCACAGTCCAGTCAGATTTGCACAGCTTATTAACTCTATGGAGAGGGATAGCCAGCCAATGGCCTACTGTTGCAAAACATTGAATCTAATGATGTTTAAAGTATACCACACATTGCTTGTTAGTGCAGAGAACCAAACCTAAATGGCTTTTAAGATTGCATTTTGAATACTGCTGTTTCCCTTTCCCAGCTCTGTGTGGTCCCAAGTGGAGATGGGCCCCCCTGACCCTATCCTGGGTGTGACCGAGGCCTACAAGCGGGACGCCAACCCCAAGAAGATGAACCTGGGGGTGGGTGCGTACCGCGACGATAACGGCAAGCCCTACGTCCTGAGCTGTGTCCGCAAGGTGAGTGATGGGCACACCTTTTGAGGTGGACACACCGTTGGTTTGAGTAAACAGGCATTCGCAACTTTGACTTTACTAGGATGTTAACACTAATACCTGCTGATGACTTTGTCATCATTTCACCAGTATTGTACCTTTATCAGGACATTTCAAGGCTCTAACTGACACTTGATTCTTAATGCTAGCTGGCTTAAAACTTACACTAATCAACAGCATTAGTGGTATGTGCCACCGTAGTTAATTGAGGATGAAAATATGACTGCATAGCAGTTTGATCCGTTCCTGGTTTTACTGTGAGTTTAATAGAACACACTTATGCATGTTACTTGCACACTGTGGCTGATCAAGCTTGCAGTAAAACCTGAGGTGGGTGAAACTGCTGTGCAATAGGAGTCTTGTTTCCATCCCTGGTTAAGGGTTGTGTACTGCATAAAAATAATGGCTCTGTCTGTTCCTTGCCAGGCAGAGGCTGAGATCGCTGCCAAGAAGATGGACAAGGAATACCTTCCCATTGGTGGACTGGCTGAATTTGCCAAGGCCTCTGCGGAGCTGGCACTGGGGCAGAACCACGAGGTGCTCAAGAGTGGACGGGTAAGCTGCCAGACATTCAGGGTAACTGGTTGCTATGGTGATCTATCAAACTGCAGCCTGCTGCTGTCATGTGAAACATCAAGTCCCCATTGAAGCCTATTGGCAGCAACTAGACTTATGTCACTAAACATTTCAACCACAAACCGTTCTTTAGAGACAGGTCCATTTTTTTTTTAATTTGAGGCAACACACAAATGTTTCTCATAACCTTTTAGCTTGTCTTATTTTGATTTAATGACTTGTATGTTTTTGTATTCAGCCGCTACCTCTAATCCAAGTTGAATGTATTCTCTTGCTTTCTTTGTAAGACGGACAGATTCCCATTCATTCATGGGCCTGACTTATAAATGTACCCTAAATCTATCAGTTCAATTCAAGGCAGCACAGTTTGCTTTTTTGTAAAACGTGGTTTGAGAACAAATAAAGTTCAATTCCAGATCCTTTTATGCACCTAGCTGTAAGCGTTTGCTAACTTGATTTGTAACCTTTTACTTGAAGAATTCTCCAGATTTGAATAACAAGTCTCTCTTTAGTGTGAGGTTTGTCTAGCCCATAGTTAATTTCAGGAATTCCATTTTGCATTGTTTTGAATTTTCGCTCCTTTTTCTCTATCTTGCAGTACACCACCATGCAAACCATTTCAGGCACTGGGTCCCTTCGGGTTGGCGGAAGCTTTCTGGTAAGTGCAGTCCTGTTCTGCTTTGTGCGTTGGAGAATTTGAACACTGTAAAGCCACACTGAGTCCAGGCTTTCCGCTAGAAAATTGTGATCCTAACATTACTAGTACTTAGTTAAACAGGGATGGCAATAAGATTCCCGTCGCGTAGAAGTTTGATCCAGTTTAACAAGACACACCTGAGATTTGTTACCTACTGTCAAATCATGCTTGTAGTAAACTCTAGAAAGGGGGGCGGGGGGGGAGCTCTGCTATACAAAGTCTTATTTGCTTCCCTGATACTCCTGTCCTTGCTCATGTCATCACAGGCTCGTTTCTACAAGTCCAGCAGTGAAGTCTACCTCCCGAAGCCCTCTTGGGGTAACCACACCCCGATCTTCAGGGACTCGGGCCTGCAGCTCGGCGGCTACCGTTACTATGACCCCAAGACCTGCGGGTTTGACTTCGCTGGAGCCTTGGACGACATCTCTGTGAGTCTGAGGGGGTTAGAGTGGAGGCCAGAATGTGCAAACGGACTCCCTAGTGAAGATACAGAACACCGTGCTTGTGGTGGCTTTTGCAAAATATAGCTTGTTCATTGTAACAATCGCTTTGTAATGTTAGTTTGTAAACAAAGGTACCAGATCTTCTAATTAAGGAAAAGGGATAGCATTTTTGTTTGTAGACCCAATGTATCGAGCTGCACTAGCTTCCATAGATGCCTGTTGTTGGTGTCGGTAGCTGCATGCCCACATTTGCCTAGCCGTGTTTTAACAATCTTCAGGTTTGGACAATGCCCAACTCTTTCCCAGTACCCCCTTTTGTCTTGCATTCACGTTATGAACTTTTTGTAAATCCTCCATTTTAAAATGTGGGCATTAATATCTGATTGGTATCTTCACCCGTGCATAGCTGTTCCTGTATGGCCTTAAAGCTGGGAACACCCAGTGAAAATAGAGCACTGCTTCTAAGCTTGTGTGTGTTTTGGTTTTAGAAAATCCCTGAGAGAAGCATCATCCTGTTCCACGCCTGTGCTCACAACCCCACCGGCGTGGACCCCAAGCCAGAGCAGTGGAAGGAGCTGGCCGCCCTGGTCAAGGTGAGCTTACAGGGTCCAGGTCAGGGGTGACTGAAGTTGGCCCTTCCAGTCCTGGTCTTTGTTTCAACCCTGTTTTCTGAATATGTTTAACTGATCCAATTAAACCTCCATCCAGACCCTGAAGTAGTTCATGATATTTTGCCTGTTGAACCTGGAGTGGAATGGCCCTCAGGACCGGGATTGGACACCTGGTTTAGAGATGCATGGTGGAGGCTGCAATGCTACTTTGGAGAATAGCTTTTGTTTTAAATGCAGCAGTGGAGAAAGGCATTGGGAGACTTGCAGTTGCTCTGCGGTGAATCCTGTTAACAGGAATGTAGATTTCAGGATTGTACTGGCAGATCAGTCGAAGCCCTTTTTGTATGTGTTCTCTTTTTCAGAAAAGGAGCCTCTTCCCCTTCTTTGACATGGCGTACCAGGGCTTTGCCAGCGGGGATATCGATAGAGATGCCTGGGCCGTACGCCACTTTATCGATCAGGGCCTTAACATCGTCTTGTCCCAGTCCTACGCCAAAAACATGGGGCTGTACGGTAAGACCTGCTCCGATGGGAAGAAGCTGTGTATAAACGTGAAATATTTTCACCATGAGGATAAAGCTGTGGCACCCTCACATCTGTAAAGATGCCACACTTAAGCACTGTGCTATTCTTCTGAGAATCCAGTAATAAACTTGTATGGGCATTCTTGACCACAATCTAGGGGATATAGTTTACAGTTCTCTTTAACCCTGTCACGAGCTATTGCAGAATCAAAACACTGTCTTGTTTACTGTATTTGCTGTGTTGGAGTTCCTTATGAGGTCACTTTGCCGGCCAGTGGTAAGTTGCAATGTCTGTCTGCCCATGCTCTGAGGCTCAAACTGACTGCCTGCTCTCTCCCAGGCGAGCGTGTGGGCGGTTTCACTGTGGTCTGCGTCGATGCTGAAGAGGCAAAGCGTGTGGAGTCCCAGCTCAAGATCCTGATCCGCCCCATGTACTCCAACCCTCCCATGAACGGAGCCCGCATCGCTGCCGCCATCATGAACACCCCCGAACTGCGCCAGGAGTGGTGAGGGCTCCCAGCTGTGCTTTACACACCCACATCCCCCTGCTGGAGATTGTGTTTTTTTATTTATTTTTTGTTTCTTTGAGACCAGAGCTAGATCAATACAATGAAAAACTTTACTTGGCATGCTCTTCTGAGCAAGGGATCCACCAGAGATTTCATCCACACTGTAACACTTAGTCAGTGGTCAATTTTAGAAATGCAAAAAAGACTTTGACTGCAGGTCTTTCCCGATTTCTTAGTTGACAAGGCTGTTTTCTCCCCAGGCTGCAGGAGGTGAAGGGCATGGCAAACCGCATCATCAGCATGAGGGAGCAGCTGGTGTCCAACCTGAAGAAGGAGGGCTCCACCCACAACTGGCAGCACATCGTTGACCAGATCGGCATGTTCTGCTTCACCGGCCTCAAGCCTGAGCAGGTAGAGTGGGTCTTTGCTTGTGCGGGTAGAGCTGTTGATGCCATACTTATTCATTTTATATATAAACCTGTGATCTGGACACCGTTTAACTGCAGTATAGCGTGTCCAATTTCGCCTTCTAGTACCAAGACATCAGCTGCACCCTATGTGTAGTACTTTCTAATACTCGACATCATACCCTGTAAAAAGAGGTCTTCGTTCTTCATCCAAAACCTAGAAAACGCTGCTAAAATTTGAAATACATAGAAAGCTAGTTTTGGAAGCCTTTTTAAGTTGAAGACAAACCCTTCTAATGGAGACATCTGTCATTGAATTTGAGTTTCTCCACCCCGCCTGCAGGTTGAGCGCCTGACCAAGGAGCACTCTGTCTACCTGACCAAGGACGGACGGATCTCCATGGCTGGCGTGACTTCAGCAAACGTGGCCTACCTGGCCCACGGCATCCACCAGGTCACCAAGTAAACTTGGAGGTTGTGTCCAGTGAAATGCTTTTCAGCCTCAATCTTTACTCCTTGTAGATGATGTTTATATTGGTGTCTCCAGCATATGATTTATGACCCATGGCTTTTTTTTTTGTGTTTTTCTTCAAGGCCTAACCTGATTTGGTTATTTATTTCACAGAAAGGCTTTAGCAAATGAAGGAATGAAAAAATAAATTGCCTAACATGGAACTAGAATCACTAGAATTTTTTAAATTGTAAGAAAAGCACTTTTTGGGGTCCCTGGTTTCATAGGTCCCAGTATATTCCTTATTGGAAACTAGCATACTAAATTAAAGCAGTAAGGTGTTAATAACTAATTGTGTAAAGTAAGAATCGGCATATTTGCTGTGTAGTCCTGTCAGTGGCAGTCGTGACACGTTTGCTTCATGAACCAGTAATGTAATTTTGTTTTATGCCCCAACTTTTGTTTTATGCACTTCCAAGAGTAGAGGCTTTCACCTTTTATTCTGTCCTGTATTAGCTCCTTCCCTGAAAGCACCTTAAGCACCTTTCTGCATAGCTTTATAAAGGTTGAGGGATTATTTAAATTGAATAGTTTGGCTACATAATATGGCTTACTCGGTTTCTTTTGCTTCACTTTTACATGGCACACCAGTGTGTGTCTGGTGCTGCGTTTTGATATCCATGCTGTTCAGTGTTAGAAGTGATGTGACTGTGAACGCAATCGTTTTTTTTGTTTGTTTTTTTTAAATGCTTCCAGGACTACTGTAAAAAAAACATAATTTCAGAACTCTTAATCCTGATTCTCAAGCATTGGCGGTATCTGTCTTTGATAGATGAAATGCTAGCTGTATTAGTCCAGAGATGATAGACAAAGAGAAGGAGATGTGATACCTTTTATTGGAGTTAGTCCAATAAAAGGTATCGCATCTCTGTCTTTGTAACTGAATATGTAGTCCGGCTAAAGCGTTTCTCATTTCATTAAACTGTAGATGCATCACAGGCTTGTACTTCTGAACTCAAACGCTTACTGTAACCATCGAATGTGCTTTTAATAAACTGTAATGTGTGAAAATAGCTGCACTTTTAATAATCTGTGTACAAGTGAATAAAGATGAGCTGAAACTACCCAATGTGTAGCATTCTTGCATGAAGAGTGACTTGACTGGACCCTGAGCTTGCACCCATGCTTATGGATTTCTTTATTCTGCATGACAACTACTGACCACCACCTGGAGCCTGTCGGTTCGAGTCCAGGCTATTCCACTGCCGACTGTGGACGGGAGCTCCCAGGTGGCAGCTCACAATTAGCTAAGCAGCGCCCAGGTTGGGAGGGCTTAGGTCGGCCAGGATGTCCTCGGCTCACTGCGCACCAGCGACTCAGACTAGTCAGGCACCTGCGAGCCTGCCTGTAAGTTGGCTGGAGCTGCGTGGTCCTCCACGCTGTAGTTCTGAGATGGCTGCATGGCGGGCCTACTGAGTGAAAAGAAACTGACGGCTGACGGCACACACTTTTGGAGGAAGAGTGTGTCCGTCTTCGTCTCTCCCAAGGCAGCGGTGAACTAGGTTGAAATAAAAAAAAAAAAAAAAAAAAAATTGGGCTTTCCAAATTTGGGGAGAAATGGGGTGGGGGAGGATTGGTGATTCCAAATCAAAAAAGAGCCTACTGTACACCTATATATTGTCTGATAGGAATGGCACACTTATTCAACTGCATTGCAATTCCTGCAGATGGGTACTCCTGACAAAAGTCAAACGGCTCCTTTACCAGGGTCAGTGTTTTTATACAGCATGTCCAACACGTCATCAGAAAGTACGTGTGCACTTAGTGTGGTAGATCCTAGGACTGACTTTGTATCAGATCAGGGCTTAGGGTTAGTAGTTTGTATCGGATTAAAATAATTTCACGTTAAGATGAACTTTCATACTGTTCAGATTCTTATTTAACTGTATTGTAACATGAACTTGATGTCAAAGCAGTCGTTCCCACCTCTTCAAATAAACATTGCGCACACAATTAAAGGAATATCAAATAGTATTGGATACAAATGATTTAGTTCAAATGAAAATACAATTTATGGTTTCATAAAAACACATGTTGCAAAACTCACTTGAAATAAAGACTTGCAGTAGATGCAAATGAAACAGTGGAGTTGTCTGTAAAGTGGGTTAGGGTTACTGGCAGCAACCTTTGTGTATTTAAAATGCCAGGAGAACCTGAGATGGTAGCTCTTATTTATTTTTGATCTCTTAATTTGCACATTACTACTGTTTTCCATTGCTGGATTACTTTGGTATATAAAAGCTTTCATTGCAGTAAATAAAGTATTAAAAGTAATTTCTAAAATCTGTGTTCTTCAGGGTGTTCTATCTTGGTACAGCTGGCTATTGATTGTAAACTAAAATGTAGCTGGTGACTGGAATTAAATACAAAAAAAGTTCCTCTTAATTATAAAGAAGTTTGACAACTCAGCTTGACAATTAGCAAAGTCCTCCACTGTTGGAAGAAAAGTTTGATTTGAACCAACTATTCCACGTCATATTTTTAGGACAGGTCACAAAAAGAGAGAGTGGATTTGGACACTGCTAGGGCTGGGTAGAGCAGTTGAGTGAAGTGTTCCTGGTATTTGTGCAGTAGGGTGATCGTGTTCCCCGTCACGTTGTAAAAGGCGATGGAGCCGCCCTCGTAATCGAGATACACCCCCACTCTCTTGGGGTTGCTGGCAGCTAACGGGACAGAGGTCTTATTGTGCCAGACCTCCATCTTTCCTGGTTCCCCATAAAGGGTCCAGGAGAGAGCGCTGTACCCCAGCCTGCAGAGGTCATCCTGCCCCTTCCTGCCAATCTGGGGGTCAGAGACGCCCACCTTCCACCTCCCATCACCTTTAACCTCTACCTCCCAGTAGGAGCGGCCAGCCTCTCGGGGCTCTGTGCTCAGGACCTGGGGGAAGGTGTCAAAGCGCAGAGCATGCTGGGGGTACGGCTGGGGCTCCTCACTGAAGAATACTGTCCTGTTTCCCTCTGCCAGAACCAGTTTAGGATGGGCACTGTCCGGGTTCAAGGACGGGGTTGTCCCATCTGCAAACAGGAGGGTAAAGAAAGTGGTTTATGAAAGTTGTAACATGAACCGTTACGAGGCTATGGACATCGAAGCCAAGGTGAGCCAACAGCAGAGACATTCCCATGTTAATCAAAATACTCAGTATTTACTTCATGCAAGTGCAGTAGTTTAATTCTGGAGTTTGCTCTTTGTTACCACGATGTGCATGTCACATTTACCAGGCTATTCAAGATGTCAGAGGCTGTTCTGTGTGTGTGTGTGAAAGCAACGCAGACTAATGCTATGTGTCATGGGTACTCACACAGCAGAACGAGAGCATCTCTGTCTGTCTCAAAGTGGTTGGACACAGTCTCCAGTCTCCTCTCCGCCCAGCTTTGCAGCCTGTCCAGTTTATCCTGGTCCAATTCTCTGGTGGGCTCCAGCTGGGCCACAGGACTGGACATCAGAGCGATACTGGGCAGGAAGGGGAGGACAGGACACGTCAGTACAGATCCCATTGACACTTCATTACATTGCTCTGCCTGGCATGGAGTTCAAAGAACCCAGATGAAATATTCAAACCGTTGACTTTACATTGATTCCACAAAAGCAGTAGATCTTCGGATAATTAAAAAATATGGGACATATCAAGCTGTGTAAAATCTTAAATTGGCAGTAATCTTAAATATGATGTGTGACCAAATCTTACCTCTTTGCCATCTTGTTGTATTCCTGTTTGAGGAAGAAAAGAAAGAGACAACAGAATTGGTGGTGTCAATGTGAACACTGAAACATACCACAGGACCGGTTAGCTGGAGCAAGTCTTTCATTACAATAAAGCACGTCACACACTTGTAAAACAAAACCAGGGAACAGAGGACATTATAAATTCTTATTCACTGTAAATATGACTTGTATTCTACATTGCTCAAGCTTAATGAATGAGTTCCACGCTACTGCAGGGCTGTCCAGCCAGTTACTCATGAGATACAGTGCATACCGATCAATGATCTCCACACTATGGCTGCTTGACTAAGATTTTAGTTTTGGGGAGGAAGCGAGTCAAAGTGCACAAATATACTGTTTAAGTTTTTAAACAAGTAACCTCTCAAATGAGCACAAAAATACTGTTAACTCTTGCATGACATATTGAAAATAGCTGAGGAAAAAAGTAGTTTTGAACACATAAAAATATATTTTTCATTGCTTTATATGGGGGGGCATCTTCATATGAATTTGCCATGAATGAAAGCATTAAACGTTTTATTTTTTCTTCCTGTTTTTGCTTTGATTCGTATGGCTCTAAGAACTCGAAATGGCTTTTTCAGACATGGGTTTGACCGCCCTGTCTCTTCCACTAGAGGGAGCAGCGAGCAAGTTTACCTGTATGAAGGCCTGCTGTCTGAGTAGGGACAGTGTCTCCAGGACCCCTGAGCTCCCCTGCATCTCCTGCAGGTTCTCCTCCAGCTGCTCCAGCTGAGCCTCCATGCTGACCAAGGTCCTCCTCTCCTCCCTGTCCAGACGCTGCAGCGCCTGCCTCTCCTCAACCTCCAGGTGGTGCCGGAGAGCCTTGTACTGGCACTGCACGTGGGCTTTCCCCTCGCCAATCTGCGTCTGGAGAAACAAGAGCGTGCTGTGCAACGAACCCTATAGTGCTATACCTTTAACCCATTAAGTACCAAATGAATACACATTTGTAACAATCAGCACATAAACTGTATTTCTGTAAATTAATACATTCTAAATGAATATTTCTGCACAGATAAACAATTTGATCCTTCAATATGGCTACAAACTGCTGGGTCCTATATTGACGACACTCAAGTTAGACGTGCCCGTAATCAGAGCAGTGAAATTTCATTTCGGCTATGAAGCTCAACACATAGAAAATGGAGCTTTATCTTCAATGTGTTTTATCATCACTGTGTTGTAATACAGTATACATACAAAAAGCTTCCGGTAACAGGAAAAGGGAATGCACCTGAATGCTTAGTTTCTTCTCCCTCAGCACTGCTAAGTTGTCCTGGACAGTCTGGGCGTTTGCCTTAATCTTCAGCATCCCATCCTTCAGATTGCTCTAAAACAGTAAGTGGAAACAGTGCTTTTTTTTAAAGAAAGCTTATTGTTAAAGTAATTTGTTTCTTTTTGTAAACATGGTGATTACAAGTCACTAGGCCACTTTGCAATGCTGATGTATAGTCCAGGGTATCTTACTATGCATGGTATCTTAATATTACAGCTTCACTTCTGCACAACTGGGTGTATATTAGAAAGCTGGCTCACCCTCAGCTCTTGCTCAGCCTCTGTGACGCTCACGCAGGTGTGCTGCTTGTGGGCTCCGATCACAGCACAGACCGTGCACACACACACTCTGTCCTCCCTGCAGTAGATCTTCAGCAGCTCCTGGTGCTCCATGCACTTCCAGGTGGAGAGGTCGGAAGTGGGCTCCACGAGAGGGTGGCTCTTGAACGCAGATGCCTCCAGGTGGGGCTTGAGATGGTGGGAGCACATGGAGGCCACACACACCAGGCAGGTCTTGACAGCGGGCTGGCTGATCTTGCTGCAGTAATCACAGGAAACAGAGCTGGTGGTGCTAGGGCCAGCTGCTTCCCTGCACATCTGATCTGCTGAGCTGGCTGGCATTGTCTTATACTCGTCTTGGCACTGTGTGGTGCTAAGGCCGGCTGCTTCCCTGTTCACCTGATCTGAGCTGAAGGCCGGCATTTTCTTATACTCCTCTCGGCACTCTGGGCAGTAGCAGGGCCCTTCAGTGGTGTAGCTCCAAAGCTCCTGGATGCACACTTGGCAGAAGCTGTGCCCACACCTCAGGTCAACTCTCTCCTGGTACGGTTTGTGGCATAGTGGGCACACTTGGGTTTCCAGAGACGCACCCATACTGAATATCTTACAAAACAGGAAGAAGCAAATCTGAAAGTAAAAAAAAAAGCAAAGAGGTGGAGCTCTGTGGTCTTAAAGCGACAGGAGGCAGATTTACTACTGCTTTGTTAAGTATTAAGAAAATGAATTGATAGGCGTTGGTATCTTATCTCATGGGGCCTCTTCCCCCATGTTACCCTACTGTTTAAAACAGTAATCTTGGCTTTGGTCATGTATTATTTTTTGTTTTGTTTTGTTTAAACGTTAAATATGTATTTTGTTTTAAAGATGTAGTGATATTTTGTATACATTATTTTGTATTGGTTTTGGACTTATCGTTTGACCACCGAACGAGCCATGTGATCGAAGTTTAGCTGGGAAGCCGAGTGATCAAAGCGCGTTAAGTTTCAGGAATGTGCCAAACACTTGCGCCAGCAGTAACCACTCACGCTACAATCACGATATCTACAGTAACACAAACGTCCATGCAAAGTAAATGAAGCAATATGTGCGATGGACGATATTGATTACATGTAAAAAAAAACATATTTTGGAGCTGTCGAAAACCAGCAGTTATATTGACATCTTCAGCAGAACATATATATATATATATAATTCATATATTATATATATATTATATTTTTTTTTACGGTCAGAAATGTGATCGTGGTTAAAAAAGCATTCACAGATAAATACATTTCCCGGTAGCCTTTTAGTCACATGATTTAAACAAAGTGTACGTAAATGGGACGGTCACATGCTCCTGCTGCTGGATCTGCAAAGAGGACGACAGGAATCTGCCCGACCTGGGAGAAACAACAGGGAGCGGTGAGTTGAAACTCACTTTTCTTGATTATATATATATATATATATATATATATATTATATATATATATATATATATATATATATATATATATATATATAATCAGAAACATTAAGATGCTTATGTTAATATTTTTCATCGTATTACACTTTGGTAATTTCAATGTCAGGTTTAGGAGATTAATATTTTGGTAGGCAGGCTGCAGTATTTATAGTAAAGCAGAGAGAATGAAGCTGACACCCTGGGATCCTTCAAGAAGCTGCTTGATGATAATCTGGGATCAATAAGCTACTAACAACCAAACGAGCAAGATGGGCCAAATGCCTCCTCTTGTCTGTAAACTTTCTTATGTTCTTAAAAGATCCTGCTGGTGTACACCTACCAAATTATTGAGGTTACCGTATTCTTCGACACGACTACAAGGTCAGTATTGCAGATTCACAACTGCAACTGCAAGGTAATCACAAGCAAGTTGGTTGCATATTATTTAGCACTGGGCTACAAACTTTTTGACTGGCTATTAAACTAAACCTTGGGGGTCATGGTTGTGGAGTGTCACGCTATAATGAGACTGAGGAAATGGCATTATAAAACTTAAAGGCTTGCAAGTATACTGTTAATTAGGCTTAAGCACGATATCAAGAGAATCACTGCGAGTTCCCAGTTTATTGTGTTTGTGACAGCTCAACCTGCTGAGCACAAGGAGGGTCTGGGCTGCAGGAACTTTGGAACTGCACTTCTTTATTGTCACATGGTCCTGTCAGCCGAGGCACTGTGTGTTTCTAAGAGCAGTTCTGGGCAGACCGCTGTGGATTTGAGTCTTCTTTGTAAGCTGTTCAGTTTCACTGCGATGAAATAAAACTCTTCTTGCACAACACCGTCAGTTTCATAAGACTGAGTGTATCAAGCTGGTGAACAGTCATTTGCTGATTCCTTTTTAAGACAGAGCTGTTTTTGAAGCTTTATTTGAGGTTGGCAATTCTATGAAGCTGATCACTAAAGTTTTATTGAAGAAATATAACATCTTTTATTTCCCTGACAGGGTTTGAAAAGATCAAGTCTGAAGGGGCACCTATAATGATGATAAAATCATCACGTGAATACCACCACAGCTGTCTTAATGGACTTTGTTTTTTTTTTGCTGCCAGTGAAGACAGTATGAGGTGCCAGCTTTCTTGATGTTACCTCCTCACCCATCCTATCATATTAGTATTAGATTGTTTTCTAGATATTTCTTTGACAATGTCCCGCACTGACGTAGCGATCAACAGTGACTATAATGACTTGGGCTGGAGCGAGGATGCAGGGGAGAGAGCCTGGCTGCTCCAGAGCCCCAGTGTGGAGAGCGAGCCCAGGAGTGACAGCAAGGAGCCCAGGGGGGGCACCTCCTCCATCGGAGCTGTCTTCATCGTGGTGAACGCTGCCCTGGGGGCTGGCCTCCTCAACTTCCCAGCAGCTTTCAACACAGCGGGAGGAGTCACCTCTGGAGTAGTCCTGCAGATGGTAGGTGTTGTTTGCAGTAGATCTCAATGATTGATAAAGGAGAAGCGTCGATATTTATTCATACAAAGCCACGGCAGTGGCAATGCAAGCTTTCCCACCACAGCACACTGTGGGCCACCTTTAGTCTGCCAGGAGTGGCCACTCTATTAGAAGGTAAGGGAGCAGTTCAGTCTCCAATTCATATATAACCTTATCATTTTTTCAGGGATGAAAATAAGACTCCTGTTTGATTGCAGTTTCAGACGTTCCAGGATTTACTGCAAGCTTGATTAGACATAGTGTACAGGTAACAAGCTCAGGTGTGTCTTATTAGATTCATAGTAAAACCAGGAGTGGATCAAACTACTGGGCAACCGGGGTCTTATTTCCATCCCTGAAATGAAATTACTATAAAGTTCTGCATCTCTTGTTTGATGCTGTAGGGTGCCTAGGCATTTGTGATCTGTGTGTGCTCCCTGTCCCGCAGTGCATGCTGGTATTCATCATCGCCGGGCTGGTGATCCTGGCCTACTGCTCCCAGGTCAGCAACGAGAGCACCTACCAGGAGGTGGTGCGGTCCGTGTGTGGGCATGTCCCGGGCGTGCTCTGTGACGTCGCCATCGCCGTCTATACCTTCGGAACCTGCATCGCCTTCCTCATCATCATCGGGGACCAGCTGGATAAGTGTGAGTCATCTCCCAGAGACCATCACCAGGCATGCAATTGTGTCATTCAGTTCTTTAAACCTGTCGGAAGAGAGGAGCTGGCACCAGGGGTAGATTAAGAAACTGTGTCTGAGAAACTGTCAGTGCAATGCCATGCAATTCAATGCACCTGCAACATGACTGTCTGCAGGTGATTTAGAAACAAAAACGGTATTAGTGGGATTTTGTATTTTGTTGATACAAACTGTTCTTCTCTATGTTCTGCATACTGCTAGTTCTGTAAACTGGGGCCAGCAGATGTCTTCATGTTAACAGCATGCAATCTGGTCTGAAGAATGCCCCTTCAAATAGGATCCCAGCCTTGTTTAGTTCAGTCTTATTGTTTTAGTGGTCTTCATGAAGATCTGATCGAAACTTCATTTCAGTGTGTTGTCGCGGTACTGGGGTCGATTGCACCTTGTCCCCTTTGCTTTGTCCTGCAGTGATCGGAGCCATGGCCCACGAGTCAGAAGGGGAGGTGAGCGCCAGCTGGTACACAGACCGCAAATTCACCATCAGCCTGACGTCCATCCTGCTGATTCTCCCTCTCTCCATCCCCAAGGAGATCGGCTTCCAGAAGTATGCCAGGTAAGGCATGTGAAACTGTGAAAGCTCTGTGAAACTGGACCGAGCTTGCAGTCTCATTATAGGGAACCTTGAGTGTATTAATAACCTTCAAAGAATTTGCTTCTGTAACAGGCTGTGCACGTCTGTTGTATGATGCAGTTAATATGAGGTACAGAAATCAGATATAGGCTTTAACTGCCTAGGCAAATATCTCTTCCTTGAGACTGCTTCACACCCAGCCCTGACACTTCTGTAGTGGAATAGTTTGAGGTACAATAACGTGCAAGATATCCCTCACTTCTGTCATGCTTGATTGCTGTTTCTTGCAGTGCCCTGAGTGTGATCGGAACCTGGTACGTCACTATTGTTATCATCATCAAGTACATCTGGCTGGATAAGGAGATCACACCCGGGTATATCCCTACCAGGTGAGCACAGTCACATTGCAAAGCAGGCAGCTCCTCTCCTCTGTACTGTACACTACTGTACTCCAGCTCTGTGCACAAAAGATTCAGCTTACCAATAGCCTGGATTCTTAAGAACTTAGGACCAAAACCTCTTTCAAATCTTATTTTATTGATTAATTCATACATGCATACCAAGGATGGAAGTAAGGCTCCTATTTTACTACAAGCTTCATTAGCCAGTGTATAGGTAACAAGCTCAGGTGTGTCATAGTAAAAGTAGTAATGGATCAAACTGCTATACAATGGGAGTCTTATTTCCATTCCTGCATACACATGCATACATTTATGTGGGTATCAATTGTAAATTAACCTTTCTGTCACATACAAAAAAACTTATAGTCAAAGACAAAAAACACAGCTATATGCAGGTATTTAATATGAGGGCTTCGTTGTTATGAAGTTCCCCTTTAGCCAAACCTATGCCCCAGTATTTTGGCTCCTATACAAATGTCAGTATCTATATTAATATATTCTCATTGTTGTGTCCTTTCAGCCCTTCCTCGTGGACCGCAGTGTTCAACGCCATGCCAACCATATGCTTCGGATTCCAGGTATCGCAGCTGCTGTCAAACCACTCGTCTGTACCTGCCAGTGATCCGATCTCACTGTAGAGGTGTCTCCCGGCCTGTCTGATAGTCTTTGCTCTCTCCCGGGCAGTGCCACGTGAGCAGCGTGCCCGTGTTCAACAGCATGAAGAGGCCGGAGATAAAGCCCTGGGGCTGGGTGGTGACGGTCGGCATGATCGTCTGTCTCTTCGTCTACACTGGCACAGGTGGGTGACAGCAGCAGGTTTTCAGTCTGAGGAACTGTGTCCATGCAACGCAGTGAACCTGCCTCCCAGCAGGTGATTTAGAAACAAATGGGATTATTGGGATCCTGTATTTAATTGTTTGTTGATGCACACTGTTCTTCTCTCTGTTCTCTTTGCCCCTTTGTGCTGTGGCTGCTGTCTCCTCCCCTCTCCCCTCAGGGGTGTGTGGGTTCTTGACGTTTGGCTCCAATGTGAACCAGGACGTGCTGCTGTCCTACCCCTCCAACGACATCCCAGTGGCCGTCGCCCGAGCCTTCATCGTCGTCTGTGTGCTCACCTCCTACCCGATCCTGCACTTCTGCGGCAGGTGAGTGCAGAACTCCCAGGCCCAGCTTTGAGGACAGCCCCTGCAGAGTGCAAGAGCCCCATGCTGTCAATGCAGCGGGCTGAGCCGCGTGTTTGTCTCCCTGCAGGGCGGTGCTGGAGGGACTCTGGCTGCGGTTCCGGGGCGAGCCCGTGGAGGTGGATGTGACTCGGGAGAGGCGGCGGAGAGTTCTGCAGACCGTGGTGTGGTTCTCACTGACCCTCCTACTGGCGCTGTTCATCCCTGACATCGGGCGTGTCATCTCCCTCATCGGGGGGCTGGCAGCCTGCTTCATCTTCATCTTCCCAGGTGGGTACCCCTCCCTGGTCCGACTGCACACGCCCTCCTGCTCCTGTGTTACCTAGCTGTCATCCTGGCCCCGCTTCATTGACCTGTGCATGTGCAATCGAGTGAGGATGGCCACTGAAATGGATATGGGCATTGCAGTACATTGTTGTTTGCTTTAGTCTTGCTGTCCTTTTTCAGTTAATGCTAAACTGTGTTTGTATTACTGCGTACATTCATTTAGCTTTAAGGTTTTCATGGTTTGTTTTTTTTTTTTTCCCAGGGACTGCCCATTCATTTTTCCTTAGCTTGTGTGACTGCATATTTTATTTCTAACCCAAGTTTCCTTCCTCCCCAGGACTGTGTCTGATTCAGGCCAAACTGTCAGAGATCCAGGAAGTCAAACCTGCCAGGTAGGAAAATCGAGAGTGTTTGTATCTTTCTGTAGTGACGGTGCATTCACATAATCTAAATCACTTTCTATGTCAAGCTCTTGACCTGTCTTTCCTTCCTTTGCAGCTGGTGGGCGCTGGTGTCCTACGGCATCTTCATGGTCACGCTGGGGGCTTTCATCTTCGGCCAGACCACCACCAATGCCATCTACCGAGATGTCATCCACCACAACACAGAATAAACACAACCCCAGACTTGTGCTGCCCCCTGCTGCACGGGAAGACCTCTGAATCCAGACTGCACAACACACACACAGCTGAAACACTCCATGAACAATAAAGCAGACTATAGACTCTGTGTCAAATTTTCACAGTAAGTAAAAGTCAGCTCAGGAACTGCAGTGTGTGGATGGCTGCTTTAATAACAGTATGATCTAGGTGCCACTGCTGACCAGTAATGTCCACTGCGCAGTAACAATTGTCCAGAGCTGGAGGTACAACACTATGCCCCCTTGTGGGTCACAAAAAAATTGCAACTTGCTGGTATCACTTTAAAATCTTTGTTAAATAATTTCCATCGCTGTCTAAGACACTGGGCCTGATTTACCACAGTCTGCACACCAGAACCCAACCATTGTTTAGTGAAAATTAAAACTAGTTAGCTGCAAGTTATAAGATTCATTTGCAAAGTCGAACGACTTAGGTGTTTGTTCCTAGTTTTGTAACATCGGCAGTTTTTTCCATTTTCAAAAAAAAAAAAAAAAAAGCAGGCTTTCAAGTTTACATTACAAATGACAGTTTGATAAATCAGCCCTGTTGTGTTGTAAGTAGAGGGACAGTAGCTCAGATTTGTTTTGAACCAAACTTGAAAATGGTGAAACGGGTTATACTTCACTGTGAGCAATGTCTTCTGGTGCAGAATGCTTCTTGCAAAGAGTCTCATGCATTCCCATGTGCATGCGCTTCTTTGCAGGGTGACCAGGCTTTTAGAAACTGAACTGAAATCAATCCCATATATACAGCATGCATTCAATTGATAAGACTTAATAGCACTAGTTGAGACAATGAATGCAAGAGGTTTTAAAGCACAGCAAACAGCTGCTGCTTGCTTTGTCTTGTGGCAGCATTACCATACCATTGCTTCAAGGCATACAAATTCATTTTCTTACCTCTTTTTAACATAAATAACTTTCATAGGCCTCTATTTCGTTGTGCCAAAGATCTTTGGTTTGTGTGTGTGTGTGGTTTTTTTTTTTTCGTAGATTGTTTTTAAATGAACGCGGTTGCTTCCTGGGGAAAGAAAATGGATTTTAAAGTCGAGGTTGTCGCCCCTTTCGACTGGATGACTGAATAAAGAGGATTCTGATGTGTTAAACGCACGTCCAGTGCATACTGTTTTACTCTAATGTAGTTTTATACCTCCTTATTTTTATTGTTTTAATTTTTTATGTAACTAAAATAAAAGAATAAATACTGCTAATTAATCGTGGCTTGCTGACTTGATCTTTTTCGTTTCTGGTTTCGCACACCCAAATTTAGCACTAGTATTGGACTTCCTAATATTAGGTGAACTGCAGTGAAATGTCTGAAACATTGTAATATGTGAGCTGGATTTAACTGCCTTGGGTGCCTTTATATCAGTTGGTTTGACAGCCGTGAGTAAATATTGGGCTCTGTTGGGGCACAAGGCACACTTCTATTGTATATCGTCCACACTTGAAATGAAGCGGACCAATATTCCAATGCACTCATCCATGTCTCTTATTGTATAAGGCAGGTGTGGCCAAAGTTGGCCCTTCCACTTCTGGCCTTTGTTCCAGCCCATTTCTGAACTGCTTAATTGGACCAATTACACCTCCATCCAGACCCTGACATACTTAATGATCTCATTTTACCCGTTAAACCTGGAATGGAATGGCCCTCCAGGACTGTGACTGGACACCCCTAGTATAAGAGACGTTGTCTCATGCAGTCTGGGCGTGAGGAATTTTAACAAATATTTCACTGTGATTGGTCAATTTGTGATCTGTGACTTCTAATTGGTTGCACAGGGTTCCAGCCAAATGGTCCCTCAGTATAAACCCAGCCCTGCTCTGCAGATGTTTGAGACCTTCCTCAAGAATTCCAACAACTAAACGTAACGTCCGTGAGTTCTGTATATAGCAGCAGTGTGATCAACACCTTCACCATCGTGTGCAGTTTAAAATTGAATTGGTCCTGTCTGTATAGATCAACACCTTCACCATCGTGTGCAGTTTAAAATTGAATTGGTCCTGTCTGTATAGATCAACACCTTCACCATCGTGTGCAGTTTAAAATTGAATTGGTCCTGTCTGTATAGATCAACACCTTCACCATCGTGTGCAGTTTAAAATTGAATTGGTCCTGTCTGTATAGATCAACACTTGCAAATGTCGTGTGCCGTTTAAAATTTAATTGGTCCAGAATCGACACATAATGATAGTCTATAATAGCGAGTAGTTTCCTTTTAATCTATATCTGCAATTAAAAAAAATATATATTTAAATTAAATTTGTATTATTTTTTTTTTTTACAGGCACTTAACAGAATAACTTCCATTGTCTCTTATGCTAAAATTTTCTAATAATAATTAAAATAATGTAATAATAATATTAAGTTATATGTTGAAAAACGTATGGTTTCTGTTTAAATTGTTAAATTCACTGATGGTACCGGTATGTTTCTTACACTAAAACATCACGTTTTGACCGCAGTTTTCTTTCCTGAACCTGTATACAGTACTGTGGGGTAGAGAGGGTTCTATTACCAGCACACATACAATTGGGGAGGACAACAAAATTGCTCTACACTGCCATCTAGGGATGTACCAGTAGAACTGCACCAGATTAAGAAGAACCTGAGCACTGGACCTGGTACACCTCTTTCCACTTGTGTTGATACTAAACATCCATTACATGTTAGATACAGTGAATGTCAGTTTTTAGAAATATATATATATATATATATATATATATATATATATATATATATATATATATATATATATATATATATATATATATACATACACACACACACACACACACACACACAGATACAGATATTTTTTAAATATAGGTAATTACTTTGAAAATGTGTTTAAAAAAAAAAAAAAACTTTATTAATAAACAAAATACAAAGCAATCATTCCTGATTTTTCATAACCCGATATCTGTGTCCAATGCATTGTGAGAGGACTGTGTCCACATAATCCCACATCCAAATTTGACTGTAGGAATAAAACACAGCTCTCTAAAATAGAACACACACCCACATAAATCATCATGATTCATTAGAATTAAAAGATATATATTCCCCTGAGAGTGCAGTTTAGAAACTAGTTCAGTTAAAGTATATAAAGATATATCTGGAATACTAGCTGCAAGAAAGACATCAGTAAGAAAAATACTGCATAGAACAAATGTGATATTTCTTCCATGCACTGGGAGCAGTGTTGCAGGGGCAGGATAATGGTTCCACTCTAGTGTACTTGGAGGTTAGAAGTGATTCTGAGAGCTACAGGTCACAGGTGTGCTTTACTCTAGGTATTAAAAAAAAGTCACCAGGATGTGTTGACTGAAACAAAGTGACACGAGGTGAATCTAAAGAGAAGCAGAATACACTTGTTACAGCGAAAAGGTGGCAAAACCTCTGGAGTGACTTCAGGGTCTTGTACTGGTGTTCAGAGCCCACTCCTGAGTGCGCCCCCTCCCTCAAGTGTGTGCGAGCGTGCGTGTGCATGAGTTCAACCAACCCCACTGCCGAATAAACAAGAGGTAGGAGACCCGTTTAAGTGTGGACTCTGCAAACCAAGCTGTGACCAACTGAAGTGCAATAGGAGTTGCTGTACAATCTGTGGAGATGAGAATTCACAAGGACAGCACGAGGAGGACAGGGGGCAGGGGAGAATTCAGAGGTAATTAACAGCTATTGGGTGAGGAGGCAGCAGGAGAGCAGCACAGGCCAGCGGTCAGTATGGAGAGTTGGTCAGGAAAGACTGAAACATCTTGAGGGCCGGCCCCGGAGCCCACTGTGGCACCATGTGCCCTGCACCCTGGAGGAGACAAGGTGGGAGACCGCACGTCAACCGAGAGAGGCCAGGCAACAGGCAGCTCTGTTTAGTACCTTGAAGCAGGGATGGAAATAAGACTCCCATTGAAGTTTGATCCATTCCAGATTTTACTTTGAGACTAATTAGACACAATGTATAGGTACAAGCTTCAGTGTGTACAAACGTCACCACAGTCCAGCAGGAAAAAGATTGAATTGCTATGCAATGGGAGTCGAATGCTTAAAGGGTTAACATTTTGGGAGGAAAAAACAGGTTAATTAGATTTGTAATTTGTAAACAAGCATGAAAACCCATCATAAGATTGCGGATGCTTCTTTTACAAATGACTGCAATACGAGCAACACAGAATTTGTGTACAGATGGAAGACTTGAATAATCATTTGTCCACATACTACTTTACTTTAAAAAAGCGCACAGTAAAGAGCAGCGTTGTACCAAATCATGCTGGCGAATTGCTGCCAAGCAACTAAACCCCAAACAGAAGGTTATTTTCATTACCTTGCTTTACATCTTGCTGAGAACCTAAAAACGCTTGCAGACTTAAACATTAAACAGCGTGTAAGCCGTGCATGAGCGTGAAGGACACAGGTATATAAACCGCTCATATTGCATAAGTCATCAGTCCTCACCTTTACAGTCAGGAATGTCAGGTTGCTGAACTGTTCGTAGAAGCCGGCGATTTGATTGTCATACAGCCAGTGCTGGTACTCTGTGGTTTTCTGTAAAAAAAAAAAAAAAAAAGGGGGGAATATATATACACACATACAAGAACCGTGCACAGATCCAACCTGACCACAGCTCACATCTGGGGAGGAACCTGTATGGTTTTCTTCATTCTTTACCAGTGTACTATTAAAGAGATGCTGTCTCATACTCACAAAAGCAGTGTCGAGCCCATTCCAAACTTATACTCCCCTGCAGACCGAGATGGGACATGCTTGAAAGCAAGACACATTGCCGCTTTCTGCGCCTGTTCTATGAACGACACTCGATCAAACTTACAGATGTACCAGATCACCCCTGAACACACCACTGCATGAGCAAAAAAGGGTAAAGAGGCTTGAAATTCTAAACCAACTGCATCTAGGAAACAGGTTGACTGAACCCCTCCACAGAACTGTAAAACAACAAGGGCGCAGTGTTTGTTGACTGAATCGCCCCATCGGTTGACATGTCCTCCCATACCTTCATCTTGAGTTGCTCCACAAACCACTGGTCCCCCAGGAAGTTGCAGGCCATGTCAGTGTCTCCATTGTACACCAGCACCCTCAGGCCCTGGGCCAATAGCTTCACATAGAAGTCTATCATGGTGGTATAAGTGCTCTGGTACTGGCTCCCAACCACGTCACTGCAAAACAGGGCAGGCAAAAAACTGATAAGACAGGGCTAGAGATTGAGCTAGGAGGGTGAGTTATCGTTGGAGGTCGCGGAACATAGACAGCATGCTGAGACAGCACAGCCTCATGCGCTCAGGTCCTGCCATGTTGGGACAGTTACCTGCAGACATCCCAAGCCGGGAGAGTGTCTGGGATGTGCAGAGCCTTCCGTACATCCCCTCTGTTCAGCCAGTTGTTCTGAGCCGTGCTGTTGATGCAGGGAGGCACCAATTTCAAACCATCCCCTGCGGGCTGCCCAAACAGAAGAGAGGTCAGCAGACATCCACGCCATTGTTTGTCAGCTAGTAGGTTTCAAGAGGTGAGAATACTGTGGATCTTACACCTTCTGAAGGTTTACTGGGATATACGGTGGTAAAACTGTAGTAAAATGTGGTACAGTCAGCACTCGCATATCCGACCCTACAATTGACTTCAGTGACTTATTTCATTTTGGCCCATTCCAACCCTTGTATCTTTTTTGTGTTCCACAAAAAACGGACAATATCAAAAATACATATCTGAAAGGGCTGCGTTTTAAAATAAGCAGGCTTCCAGAATTAAAACAGCATCCAATGTCAGTATTCAAAATTGCAGAATACAGTGCTCGATAACGCCCTAATGTCACAGTTCACTTGCAAATGACAATGCACAGAAGCAACAAAAGATCACAGATTAAAAAATAAATAAAAAAAACACATCCCAGACCCTAGAACGTTTAAAGATTAACTGTTACATTGCCCTAGCTTGTCTCGTTCACTATGTTTTGGCTGCATTTTCGTCAGGTGAAACTGGAGGAACCGCTGTGTAACTGCACAATATAAGACAGACTGATTTGGCATTAGAGAGATTTTTTATTTATTTATTTATTTTTAATCGTGGGCTGTGACAGATATTCAGATAAATTGTAACATTGAAGAGATGGGCTTGTATCAGGAAATTGGTGAGAGAGTCGGAAATCGCGTGTGATGGGTAAGTGCATTCATTTGTATATAAAATGGGGACAGTGCTGACTGTAGAAGCACAATTGTAAAGCACAGTAAAACAAGCGAAATGCCCGTGCCGACATATCAAATTCACAATTACCATGACTTTTCTGAGGGGGGCTCTAGTTTAGCATGTGAACTACAGCGCTTTTAATTAGAAAGAGTTACAGGGACACTCACCAGTGCTTTATCCCAGCGAAGCCTGTAATTCTGGAAGAGGAGCCCCATGTCTCTCTGGAAGCGTTTGTACGGCCCCACTCCCCCTGCACAATCTAGGTACAGGGCATACTCATTCAGCCCCGACCCATACACCACACTGAACGCCTGCCTCACCTGTTTGCATAAAAAAAAAATGAGACAAAGTTATAAGGTTTACCCATTATATCCTGCGAGTAATACAAACCTATTTTTTTAGGAAACGCACTGTGTTGTTTTGTTCTCACCCCCTGGAATCCTTTATTGTGGAAGAACAGTCTTTGCTGTAAACCTGACAGGGTCTTGGATGCAGTTTATCAAGCTAAAAAGATGGCTGTCCTCCCTGTGCTGGGTTGCTGTTTGCTTTCGGGAAACGTAGGGATGTTTGCATTGCCATTGTGCACGTGCTCTATCTCTGCTCTGTGGACTGCATCTAACACTGCCAGTTCAGCACATTCCAGGAGCACCAAAATCAACTCCAGAAATTAGGAAAAATAAAAAAAAAGAGAATGAACGCTGTGAACGTACCGACTCGGAGCAGCTCTGCTGGGTGTTGTTGTAGAAGTTGCAGGTCCCATCCTTACAGCAGTTATTATTAAGTTCAGCCCAAAGCCTGCAGAGAACACAATCAATAGCAATCTATACTGTTCTTACTTTTATTCAAGGCAAGCTAACCTTCTATTAGCTCTATAAATGTTCTTTTCTTCTGCTGATGTTTTATGCAGGGAGACTACAGGTGCTTCAAAGACAGCGCCTAATTTGATACTCACTGTTCCCCAAAGAGGCCGTGGTAGTATCCAAAGTAGATGAGAGACTGATCATTGAGAGCGTAACTGCTTAGCCCATTGCCAACTGCAAAGCCCTAATATCAAGAATATATATGTTAATGCTCAAGTTGCAATTTAGTCAGAGCCAGGATCAGCGAATTATATTAAAGTCAAGATTTGGTTATTTGGTAATTGTAAAAAAAACATCCTTACAATTATATTAGCTACTGCTAGAATTAACTGGATAATCTAACACTGTATTTAAAGGTTTTGAGCTATTTGCAAAACACGATTAGTCAAAAGAGTAATTGGTCGTCTTAACATGAATAATTACAAAGATAAAGACTCTGGAAAGACTCCCTCCCTGATGATACACCCCGGGGTTACCTTGAAGTTGATCTTGGCAGGGCCGCTGGTGATCTGCAGGCTCAGCGTTGGAGTGTAAATCCCACCGTAACTCTCTCCAAACACATAGAAGTCGTGTTGGGTGAAGTTGGGAAACTTGGCAAAGAAACTCTGCAAGGCTTTGTAATTGTTCTCAGCCACCTGTTACGGGATGTGAAGAGAACACCGAAACATCAGAACTCAGCAGAGGAACAGGTGTACGGTACAGGTGCCCGCATGCACACACACAGTGCATGAGGCTACAAGAGACACAGCGTGCATTTCTTTACATGTGTGGCTACTGTATTAAAGGGGATTCTCACTGCACATCCCACTCGCTACCTGCAATCAAAGTGCATTTTAATTTATGACCTTCTACAAGCCTCTGCAGCCGTGGTCTTCCCCCATGATGTCATTAGTGGTTCTTGACCACATGCAGACCTCTCGGCTGTGTTGCTCCCACTATCATGCACCTAACCTAGAGCACATTAAACAAAGCTGTCACTTCAAAGAGTGAAGTGTTACAACAAGCACACAACACGTTTAACTAGGTGTGCATTGCGCTGGGTTAAACACATCTTTCACATCCAATGCTCTAAATGCTTCACCTCATCATCGTTCGTTTGGTAATTCTTGTCATCCGAATAGGAGTAGCCCACCCCAGCAGGAGACTCGAGGTACAAGACATTGGCAACTTTGTTCCAGCTGAACTTGTTTAGGTAAAGGGTGGCTCCATCGTCATTCACCTGTAAGGGAAAAAATAATACATAGGTTAATGTAGTAGCTCTTTACCTCTGGAGTTCAGAGATACGGGGCAATTTGTTCAGTGGTCTCTAACTTAGTCCCCATCACAAACCTGTTACAAAACTAGTGTGAACATAAGTGTGTATGAATTGACAATAACCAATTACATTAATTTTTCATTAGCACAGACAGAGCTTGTCTGGCATATCAGAAGGCTTTTAAAAAAGAAATTGGTACACAGTGACCTTCAGAATTCAGATGCCTCGTGGGTTAGAAAGTAACCCTGAATAAATGTCACCAAGGAAGCCAGCCAGACCACCACTGAGTCCTCTAGCTTTCCAGCTGTGATGAGCGCTGTCAGCAAGCTCCTTAACTCGGCATGTAATATACAAGCTGCTCAACTCATACAGACTCCAAAGGGCTACTGCAGGATTATTTTAGACATGACATAAGAAGCTCATACAGTAATACTAACAAGTATTTTATAACGTCATCTAGTCAAAATGTTTGCCAAATAATTGTATTATTATTATTTATTTTTTGTGCTACTACCATTTAAGGTTTTCTAGTTGTGGACGACACAATGTCTCTGAAGAAGACGACCTTTGAGCTCTTGAAAGCTAGTGTCTGTAAACAACATTTAATCCAACAAACAGTATCAATGCTTCAGTTGAACTACCTCTGCAATAGTTCTACTTTCCTTTCACGCAAACTTCATAGCTTCTGCATGCATTGACAGTGATAGAACTGTCCCAATATGCTTACATGGAAAGGTCCATTTTCAGAGAGGAATCCATCCAGCGAGCTACAGCCTGGCCCCCCATTCAACCACAAGACAAGGGGGTCACTCCCTGGGTCTCTCTGGGATGTCACAAACCTGGGAAAGCAAGAGGGCATTTTCACAGGGCAGCTCTGCAGATCCTTTGCCAAGGACATTGACCTACTGCTGCAGAAGTGGTGGCACCGTTTGTCTGCTGCCAAGTTGCCGGTGGTGAGAATGCTGTTGTGCCAAATGGTGCGGCAAACATAAACAAACTGGACTGTAACCAAAGCCTGCCTTCTGAGGATGTTAAGAGCACAACAGGTGAAACTGTAAGTGCAAGGGGTACAGAAATGCAAAGCATAATGCTGATGATTGGGTGCCACAAAACAAATCCATGCTAGCAAACTGAAAGGGTGACAAAAAAACTGCTTCAAATTAAACTTTACTTCCCCCTCTTGAAAACACCAGCGAGATAGCGAGAAAATAGTTCCATTTGATTAGCACTTGGTTAAATGTAATTCTAACAGTTCCAACATAGACTTCGTGGAGCTTGTTCAGAATGGGTCCAGTTTTTATAACAGAAAAAAGGCCCTTAGCGAATCATGTGATTTCCTAATCTTTTCCGCCCCCATAATTCCAAATAGGACCAGAAAAAAAGGTGTAATTTGAATACAAGCATTCTAGGAGTCCACGATATCTGTAACATGTAGACATAAAACAACTATTTAGCTTAGCAGTAACCTACAGAAAAGTTCCAAACATTTTCTAGTATATTAAAAAGTATGTCATTTACATTCATGTTTTCTAGATATTACACTTTCATATATTGACACAGACTTCAGAATTGTTATTTTTATATAAGCTTACCAGTAATGTAAATATTTTCCCGGGCTCGCCTTGAGGTACCCGGACCACTGCCTGAAGTTGGGTTTGAAGGAGAGCCCCGGAAGATCGAAAACTTCATCCGGACCGTACTGACCCAAAGCGCTGGGGAACAGAACCAGGACAAAACACGCCAAGCAGCGCGGAAACATCTTCACCACAACTAAGCGCGATGGAACTTGATACCCAAATACAATACTCCTTATGTATTATTATTATTTAAATATCATACGCCATGCCGTAATCCTCTGCAGAATCCACTCTCAAAGTATCTTAACAGGTGGAGTCATATGACCACCTCTTCCTGGCTCAGCCTAAATCATGTGATGTGTAACTTCAGCTTCTGATCAAACCAGACCTCCCACCCCTGCAGTAGCCGGTCCAATTGTAAAGTTTTGTTTTGTTTCTATTAAATTTCTATGTAAATTAGAAAAAGGGGAAACATTATGCATGTAAATAAAGGGACTTTTTTTCTAACTAGTTTTGCAACCAAGCAATTTGTTATTAATGTGAAGTCGAGTAAGATACTGGTCTTCCAAACGTACACTGTGGTGTGCATGAAAAGTGCTATTATAATAAACTAGGTCTACCATGAAATAATATGTTCACAAAATGGATTCCGAGTCGACCGCAGGCAGTTACTTTGCAGTATCACAGTATGTTCAACACAAGCATGCATAAAGTATGACTGCTTATATATTTAACAACTGAGTCTGTATGCTGTGTTTCTAATAACAAAATGAACTATTAATGTGTTTAAAATCTAACTTGTATAGAGGGCTATAACTGTATTTCCAACACATTGACTATGCAAGCGAAAACTTTGCAAATCACGAAATTCCTCTGTGCAATAGTCACAGAAGGCCTCACGTCATGGCCCATGTGATAAAACACTTCTCCGTGATATGAAAATGACTGACTTTTTAATCTAGGTAAAAAAACAAAACACACAAAAAAATTATTTATAAAATAAGAATAAAATATACTTATTTTATAAATAAAAATAAAAATAAATAAAAAAACGTTCATTGTAAATGCCCTTAACCTGACATGTACTAAGGCAACAGTCCTGGGGGGGGGGGGGGTTGCTGATGTCATTGCAAACTCTTTCTAAGCAGAGCAAGCATTGGGTCCCCCAGCAAGATTTTATAAAATATTATTATTATGTGATTTTATGTATTTTCTAGAAAAATTAATATCTGTTTATGGTAAAATCGCCAGCCCCGTTAATACTGTAGTTATCAATACGCTTGGTAACCAGTTTACGGCGCCGGGACCTGGATTGGTTACAATCTCATTCATTCATTTGTTTGTTTGTTTGTTTATTTTTGTTTATTTGTTTATTTATTTATTTTCCGGGAGGGGGGGTGGCGGCGCTGTTGCAGTGTCGCGAGCTCGAGCACTCGAAGATGGCGCTGTGAGCGCGCGCGAGAGATGCCCGTCGCCATTTTGTATTAAAAATCAAACTGAATCACAGCTTTTTTTTTTTTTTTCTTTTCTTTTTTTAAATCGACTTAAGAGTGGAAACGGACCATCTGAATTTAATACAAGAGTCGCAAGGTAATAAAATGAATGTTATTCGTTAACGATCTTGTGTGATTTAATATTTGTTCCAAGAGAACTTACAAGTAAGTGCTAAATGCGTTTGTACTGTATGTGATTCAGTTAAGAGTGACCAGCAAGGATCCAAAGCAAAATCGAAAGTTAATACAAAAATAAATGTCAATGTAAGCGGTGTTTTTAGATTTAAGAAAATATATAATCTACAGAATGTAGTGCTGCGTTTAAACCCGTATAAACGGAAAAGAACAAACACGTTGGGAATCTGTAAATTAACTGTACTTTCATCCTTAATAAAATCTTAAGAAAGAACAAAGCCAGATTTAGCTATAATAAGGTGGGGCGCCTATAAATGCGGCTGTAAAACAGTGTTTATGAATGAAGCAATAATAATAATATAAACAAATAGTTAAATGTTCGACTCCACTCAGGTCAAACTGTGCTTCCTATAACAATGATTTTGTGTGGGAAAGGGATCAACTTTTACAGTTAGTGTACAAGATTAAAAATAACTTATTGACATGGTTTAAAAAAAAAAAACCCTACTGTAGGTATTCAGTAAAAGTTGTTTAAGGTAATTGTATTCCGGTATATTATTTATTTATTTATTTTTGTTGTTAATTGAAAAGGCTTGTTCCTCGTGGGCCAAGGTTTGCCTTAATATGAAATAATAATAAAAAATATTCCTGACTCGAGTATCTTATTCAGTGTAGCTCATTCTAACGTTTTAAAAAGCTTTACTTAAAAAAAAAAAAAAAAAAAAAAAAAAAAAACTGAGCAGATCAATAAAATAAGCTGAAAAAAATAACCATTACAGTTGTCTACCATTTTAGGGTTCCAAATTATTTGTGTGTGTGTCTGCACACACAGGTACGGTATAATTTAACATTTCTAATTAAAATGAAACCGACCTACTGAGGTCTGGGTTGATGAACTAGAAGTTGTAATAGATACAATAAATAACAATTCCTTAGTGACGTTTTGTTCAAAGCAGTTAAAGTATTGCATTATTGTTGTCTCTAAACAATTAAAGGGCATTTTCTCTTACTGAACCAATGTGAATACATTTCAAAACACGAATAAAAAGTGCTGCAAAGGCAATTTTAGATTTTTTGTTTTTACACAGTAGCAGCAATAGTGGTGTTTTAGACAGCAAATGACAATATTCTTACTAATCCACGTGTGACAGTTACTTCCAGCAAACAGGAAGCTTGTTTTTATAAGCGCTCAGACGTCAGGATACTGTCTGACCTTATGAATGTCTCAAATTTAGTATTATAATTGGCCCAGAAAGGAGTGCAGCTTCGTTACTCTAGGTTTATTCATTTGGCAATATTTGCCTACATAAATACCAGAATATTTAAAAGGGTTTTTTCCTTTTTTAATTTTTATTTTTATCCCGTTGTGTGGAAAATGGTTGTAATTTTAAATTTAAATAACTGTAATTCGTTTGAAGAACGATGCTTTTGTTAAACAAATCATTTGCCTTATCTGTTACTGGTAGGGTCTTACCATTTTAAATTGTGCACCGCTATGAGGTGAAATGACACTGTCAGTTCAGGCCTAGGTAAGTAGTTTTAGAGTAGGACCAACGTTTTTTTCAACATTAAGGGGAAAGATCTATTCAGTGCACGGATTAACTGTTAATAAAATGTGTTCACAGTTTTAAAAATTGTTTGTAATTAGCTCAACAAATGTTCTAAAGGCTTACTGAGTTACTCAAGAGCCCAGGCCTTGAGGCCTTGTAGTCGCATTGATGATTAGTGAGAGCTAAACGTCTTGCTTACATTTATTTTATTTCATGGTTTTGATCCTGAAAACTTGTGTGGACATTTTTTTTAAAGGCTGATCTATACTATGAAGTCAGTGTGTATAACGTGTTGTGTTTAAACTTTTGCCTGTGCTTGTTTGCAGTATTTAATTTTCTATTTTTGTTGGTGTTTTATACTTATGACAAGGGATACAACACTTGCAAATGTTTGCAGGAAAACTTAAGGATTTTTTTGAACATATGATTTTACCTGTCTTGATATAAAAAAGATGACAGTAGTTTGAGTTGAATTGACCTTTACCAAGTTAAGACCTAATCGTTTGGAAAGACAATGTTGTTCTAATTCATTTAGTTTCATGAAAATGTTTGGAAGAAAGTATGTAGTGGTTCTTAAGTCTGCTCAGGTAATAAACTGTGTTGCACATTTGTCGCAAAGCCTGGATGTTTGTTGACCAGGAATAGCATACATTTTTACAGATTATTAATATTTTGTAACAAGGCTTTTGGATTTTATTTCTTGTCAGCAGTAGGCAGTAACTGGTCCTTATCTCAATTTACAGTAAAGGCAGCACAAGAATTAATCGGATATTTTGTACACCTATTGTGGTATTTGGACTTTGGAGGTTGCCCTGCTTCATAATCGTGGATGCCTCTTGCCTTCTTCAGCCAAAGAGAAAGGATGTTTAATTACCCTCTCCTCCCGCTTCCTTGGACTAATACTAGAGAGGTTTTGGTGCAGTTTATGTAGCTCACTTAATAAGGACAAACAATCAGTTTACCAGTTATGGTAATTTCTCCATATAGAAAAAATGCCAAATATGTCGCTTCAGGTGGACATGGAAGTAGTGTCTCTCAAATTTCGTTTCAGGGTTTTTTAAAAATGTATTTATTTAAAAAAAATTTTTTTTAAAAATAATAGTGAGTACCAGCATTAATTTTATAAAGAGAAAACTTGGACCAGATCCAGGGCACATGCCAATTCTGGGACGCAATAAAGGTATTTTCATAAAGCGCTCCTCCAGCAATTTGTCTTAATGTTACTGCGTTTTCCTCCCTGCCACTGTGGTACCTGTTTTAGTGGTACTAAAACTTCTATTTGACAGTGACAGAGGAAGTTTTGTCCACATTCAACCCAGCTTCTTCCATCCAGAGAGTCGTGGCTGGTTAATGCTGTGGACCCACTCACTGGCTAGCAAAACAGTGCCAGACGTTCTAGCAATTTAATATCTTCCATGCTTTACTGTAAAAGCTGTCAGTCCATGGGGTGGTCTTACTGGTCTTGAAAACATCCAAATGCTTCCTTGAAACTTAAACAAGAAGATGACAGATGAGTGTTGGATCTCTATTTGCCTATGTGAAAGAAGGTGCAAGGACACTATATTGGCTTGATAGATTTGGTTTAGAAAAAGAATGACTTTGTTTTAGGCCTAATGGTGACTGAATTAAATAGATGTCCTTTACTCTGAACTTTTAATTAAATGAGTGCAAGTACACATTGTGCCCTAGCTTCATAGAGAGACTAATGGTTTGATAGGCCTACTGTCCTTTTAAACAAGAAAACCCCATGGTACTAAAAAGCTAAATATAGACCCAGCTTTCTTTGGTTACTGGTTTACTTGTTTTCTTTTCTCTTCCTCCCCTAAGATTTCTATCCAAGCCACCCACCCCCTTCTTATGAAAGTAAGTCGGGGCTTTTCTGTCTGATGGAGGTTCTGTTAGCTGTGGTATTGATTTTTATAGCAAGAGGGCTTGGCAGTTGTATTCTATTTCTGTGTTGGTTTAATAAAACAAACAGAAAAATAAGTAAGAAAAAAAAAGAAACTCCACCTAGTTCTAATTTTGTTTTCTACTTTGTGCAGATGCTGTACTTGCTGTTGGATTGAGAATTTACACACACCAAGAATCAGTAAGAAGGAAACTTGCCCATAACACCAGATATAACATCTTTTGTAAAAGAAATTAACCTATCTCTGAGGTGACTAAAGGGGAATAATGGTGATTTTGCGCCGGGCTCGGCCGCCTGCTTCCGCCCCGACCAGCAATGAATCTTGATTCGCTCTCGCTGGCCTTGTCTCAAATCAGTTACCTGGTGGACAATTTAACTAAGAAAAACTACAGAGCCAGCCAGCAGGAAATACAGCATGTAAGTCTGATCATACTAGTTATTGGAATGTCTTTGGTTTTGCATATTCACAAATCTGGCTTTCCCTGGAAGTTTATCCATTTCTCATGGTAGGTATTTGGGTAGAAGTTAAGCATTTACGATACTACTACAGTTAATGTCATAATTCATAATTAAAAAACTACATTATCCCTTATAGCGGAGCTTTGTGTATGGGCCATAACAATTGGAGAATGTAAGTGAAAATCCCCTAGTCTGAAAAAAATGTTGTCACATGACATGATCAACATACCTATATAAGATGTGTGAGGGTTAAACTATTCAGTAACAATTGTCTGTGCAGTTGACTTTATCCCTCAGTGTAGTTAGTGGCTGTGTCCATTAAAGCAGTCTCCTGGAGTGGCAACATTGACAATAAAAACACTGCCGGAAAGCACAAGTCTGGTTGCAAGCGGTTTGTTACGAATCAGGCCTGCAGCTGTTAGCTACGTATTGTGACAAGCAACAGTGACCAAATCACAGAAATGTAGTTTTATTGTGATCCAACTTGTCATAATACTGATGGCTATGACTTTGTATTTATTGATGAGGCAGCAGATGTATGTTGCTTGCATACCTGTTTCATATAGGAGCTTACTGTCCTGTTGGTCCTGAATAAAATCAGAGGTATCTGTACAGCGTAGCTTTTGACAGATGTATTTGTTACATACATGTGACATGTCTAGGGCTCATATTGCATGTGTGCAACTACAAGGTGGAAATCCTTCCATCTGATATTTGCAAACTGAAGCAGGTAGAGAAATGTTCCATAGAAAGTATGAACACCGATATCAGAAACTGTTGCAAAGTTTCTCTGATTAATATAACTTTGTCTGGACATAAAAGCATTATGACTTTTCAGAATTAGAAGTGAATATTCAGTTATCCATATTTAATTGAGTGGATTTAATCTATGATTATCTCTGTCGTATGCATCCACTTTTGCTTTGTACACCAGAAAACAGTGTTTTGTTTCGTTTTAGATTGTGAATCGACACGGCCCCGAGGCAGACAGGCATTTATTACGCTGTCTATTCTCGCATGTGGATTTTAGTGGCGATGGTAAAAGCAGCGGCAAAGATTTTCATCAGGTAAATATTATTCAAGCCAGCA